>NC_056737.1:1221827720-1222007720 GCF_019279795.1 Protopterus annectens | reverse complement strand
TCCCGTGAATACCATAGTACAAATCGAATATGATACAGAGCAGTCCCATGAATACCATAGTGCAAATCGATTACGATTATGAAGACAATTTACACAGGGACTGACACACATCCATTACAGGCATGTCTATCATACAGAACAGTCCCGTGAATACCATAGTGCAAATCGAATACGATTATGATATACAGAGCAGTCCCATGAATACCATAGTGCAAATCAAATATGATTATGATATACAGAGCAGTCCTGTGAATACCATAGTGCAAATCGAACACGATTATGATATACAGAGCAGTCCCATGAATACCATAGTACAAATCGAATACGATTACAGAACAGTCCCGTGAATACTATAGTACAAATTGAATATGATTACAGAGCAGTCCCGTGAATACCATAGTACAAATCGAATATGATTACAGAGCAGTCCCGTGAATACCATAGTACAAATTGAATATGATACAGAGCAGTCCCATGAATACCATAGTACAAATTGAATATGATACAGAGCAGTCCCGTGAATACCATAGTACAAATTGAATATGATACAGAGCAGTCCCATGAATACCATAGTACAAATTGAATGTGATACAGAGCAGTACCGTGAATACCATAGTACAAATCGAATATGATACAGAGCAGTCCTGTGAATACCATAGTACAAATCGAATATGATACAGAGCAGTCCCATGAATACCATAGTGCAAATTGATTACGATTATGAAGACAATTTACACAGGGACTGACACACATCCATTACAGACACGTCTATCACACAGAGAAGTCCCGTGAATACCATAGTACAAATCGAATACGATTATGATGACAATTTACACAGGGACTGACACACATCCATTACAGACATGTCTATCATACAGAACAGTCCCGTGAATACCATAGTGCAAATCGAATATGATTATGATGACAATTTACACAAGCACTGACACACATCCATTACAGACAGAATTATCTCATAAATACAAGGCCTTACATGTCCCACATGTAAACAAGACATCAGTATTCTTTTTTAACAATTCTATATGCTTAGACAGATCCAACTGAATCATTAGCTTTGTAGGAATGTGTGAATGCTCATACCAAGAGATTGTACTGTCTGCAATCAGTGATTTACAGGCACAGTCACAAAGGCACACCCAGACCCTGCTACACTTTGCTGTGAGGGAAAGTTTAGTTTAATTTTATTTGTTGTATTTTGTATTACTTTATTGCCTTTTTCAATTTTGAATACTGGGATTTGTTTTCTTTACCTTGTGTTTTACTTGTATTCTGCTTTTAACTGCATATTAAAACTTGAAAAGAGACCACAGCTCTGTCTCTTGTGAGTCAGGCAGAAATAATTTTTCTCACCCAGTTACTGTTGTGTTCTTAAACACCACTGTCTATCTAGTTGCCTGACCCTTATGTTAATTTGACCATATAGCTCATTTCCTCTCTGCTTTTACTGACTTGTGTGATTAAGCACAAAATTTTCATTTTGTGAAATCACTCCCCTTCAACTATTTAAATTTATTGGCCATCCTATTTTATTCCATAGTACCAGAATACAAAAGTGACCACCCACTTTCAATCTATCTTTCTGTTTTAAAAATAGTGACTCTCCACTAAAACTTAACTTTTTTAGACAGGTAAAACTTAAGTTACATACTTTCACATCTAATTCCTCTAGTGCACACAGCAGTGTTTAGGATAAACCATTTTTTTCATCTTACCTTTAACAATCTATTGTAAGACAACCAGTTATTGCAGAGCCCACATTCTGCCTCTCAGTAGTCATCTTGGGATGAGTGCTTCTGTTTTCTCCTGGTGAGAGAAAGAGTACAGTTACATTATTTCCTGGAGCCTCCCATACCTCTCAACCTGGAATTATCAACAATCTGGACAAAGGCCCATGAAAAATAGGTACGGATCTGTATGCTGATTAACATAACATTTGCATACATAATTGTGTAGCCCCACCCACTCCAATGGAATTGAGGGATACCACCTTTTGAACACAAACTGAAGAACAGACAACCAAAATATGATCAATTACTACATGTACGTACAGAAGCATAGAGCTTGATCAACAGCACAAATCATCTATCTCAAAATCATCAATGTGAACAGACTTTAAAAAATATCAATCCACAAAGGATTGAAAAATAAATAAAACAATTGTTTTCGTAGGGGCCCAGGACAAGACCCCCTGCACCCTCATACACCCTGCTAATTATATTCCAACTCTGAGATGCACTGACTTCCTCAATGAGGAAGAACACTCCTCAATGAAGCTATATACATACACCCATATGCACACTCATCTAAATCAATCCTATGAAGTGTACAGAAAGTAATCAGTCCCTTTATAGCTCTCATCCTTGTTCTCTGGCTTTGAGAGTTCACAGAGTCTTTGCTGAAAAAAGTACTTGGGCCAGCACACCCACTTAAGAAACACAAATAAGTAAGTGCCAGAGGTGCACATTTTATTTAGTAGGTGGGTTATAGTAATCACATTAGTTCAATTCCCATGTTCTGGCATTAAATCCTATTTAAAGGAATAAATTCCACAGGCAAGAATACAGTTGCCTTCAGCATGACACAGTTTGGCCAAAGTGTACAGGCTGCACTTAGATTTGTTGTCTAGACAGACCAAATAACATGTACTATAGAAATATGAGCACCGTAACCTTATATTTCTTAACATTCTAGCATTTTCAAGATTATTATTATTACAGAATGCCCAGCTCCTTTTCATCTTCCAAACTATTCTTTCTCTAGGAGAGCTATTACAAGCTTCTCAGATATTTCACCGTAACGTTTGAAAGGGAATTAGCAGACCTCTTAACCTTGGCTGGCACTATACTTGAAAGAGGGGGCTCATGAATTGAACAAAATCCCTCAATAATTAGGTGATGGAAAAATCTTTACAGAGCAAACACTTATTTTGGATTTCATGTAACCTTTCAGATTTCTGTTTTACCACAGTTGCCACCATTATTGATTTGTATGTTTCATGGCAAACAAAAAAAAAAGGCAACCTTACATTTAAAACCCATTTTGTAGAGCCCTGTAACACAGCTGGTAGCAAAATGAATGAGACAACTCTTCAGATAATCCCATATCAAATCACACACACACACACACACACACACACACACACACACACACACACACACACACACATGCTTTGCAGTTAAAAGTGCATTTCCCGACTGTAACAGCTTACTGTACCTTCTGTCTGGCTCAGCTCTGCAGTTAAAAAGAAATCCTTCTCCTGCAACACTCTGCAGTTAAAAAGAAATCCTCCCCCTGTGACAGACATGCAGCTTAGTAGCTGCAGTTGAAGAAATCCTATGTTCTTGGCTTAAAAAGTAAATCTGCTCCAGACGCGTGGCTTAGAAAGTCCTCCCAGTATTAAAACAGTTGCACGGCATGCTGACAGAGCTGACATCATCGTGCACGTGATGACGTCAGCTCCGAAAGCGCAAACATCTAAAAAAAATAGATTGAAAAATCGGAAATAATGGGTGCCACTCGGGAATCATGGCACCCCATTATTAGGACCCAAAAATTCGGTAATAACCGAGCAATTCAGGATGATTGAGAGCTCTGGAGCCTGCTGATCACCAGAAAGCTTAATAACTGCTTTATAGGCGACAGCTTGGAATCTGTTCTTATATTATGATCCTGATGAGAGTAGGAGCAGAGTGCATTGATTCCTGACTCTTTCTGGTTGGAGTCCCTGTGACTAGCACTTGCTCTAAAACCTGCCGGAAAGCACTAGGAAGCCTTAAACTAATACAAACACTCAACTCTCCTTGTTAATAAGGAGAAATTAATAGTAGGCACTAAACAGCCTATAATTACAAAGTACCTTGCCAAGGTAAGGGGAAAAAAAAGCACCTAACCAGGCATGTCCAAGGGTCAGCTTGTCCACCTGGTGAATCTGGGCATACTGGGGCAATGCAGCAATTGGCTCATGTACGCAGACAACTCTCTCCTCCTACCACCCAACACTACAAACTGCGAGAGATGCACTTACATAGCCAAACTGGAAGCAAAGCTCCCTCCAGCCAAGATTTTGCTAGACAATCACCTCAAGCAAAACATAGCCCTTCAAAACCCTCAACACCAACACCCACACATAGCAACACTAAACACACATATGCAGAGGCCCTTAACATTAACCTGCCCAAGCAACAAGGACCTCCAAAGCTGAAATGCAAACACCAATCACAACCAAAGTATCACACAGCTCACAACACCAGTGTGCCACCCAACAACAGCCCCAAGGCAAGACAACGTACCTAACACTTTAGTCATAGGTGACGCTGTAGTCAGGGACACTGATGTCCCACTCACCAGGCTGAACAAGTAGAAATTACAGTCAGTTGCTTGTTGGGTGCCAGGACCTGCCACATAACTCATGCACTCAAGTCACTCCACAACAAGTATAAATATGACTCTGTCACTGTCCATGTTGGAGCGAATGACTTGAGATGTACCTCCTTGGACTACATGAAAAGAGACATGGACATGGAAGAGCTCTTGGATCATGTGACCCAGGCAGGTATGACCCTAGCCCTGAGTATCATCCTGCCTTTGCCCAGAATGATAACACAGTATAAGGACAAAATGGTTGACTTCAACAATTGGCTAAGCTTCTGGTGTCATTCAAAGGGAATCCAGTATCTGTCTGCCTGGGACGACATGATAGAAAAAACATGATGCTTTGCCAGAGATGGTCTGGACCTGTCTCCCGTGGGATTCAGGTTACTGGTTAAGGCTCTTGCCACCCCTATAGTGCCTTTTTTAGGCAAGGCTCAAAGGACAAAACCACCACCGTATCAGGTACAAGTATGCAAAACCTGAAGGTAATGCTACTCAATGCTAGAAGTCTAAACCTCAAAATGCACTCTCTCGAGGCACTCCTAAAAATGGAGAACATCGATATCTGTGCAGTAACTGAGACCTGGTTCAAGGCTCCAGAGTGCACCCCTGCAATACCAGGCTACACCTCTTACCACACTTTTCGTCTACCAAACCAGGACCGAAACACTAAAGATGGAGGAGTATCCATATTCACCAAAGATATTCACACCTCCAGGCTAGTTGCCCAACACAATGCATCCAAGATTCTCCAGGTGCAACTAACACTAGGTAAGACGGCAATCCAAATTGTAGCTTGCTACAGATCCCCACCATACCCCAAGATTCTCACTACACCTTTATAAACATACTGGAAAATATTAAGATACAACCAAACACCCTAATACTGGGTGATTTTAACTACCCTGCCATTAACTGGGAAAACTACACATGTACCAACACCTTTGCCCAACGGTTCTTGGAATTCATAAATTCTAATGCCCTAGATCAACTAATCCATAGTCCCACCAGGGGCTCTAATATCCTGGACCTGGTCATTGCCAACATGGGAAATCAATGCTCCGCACCAGTGGTCACCCCATCGTAGGCTAGGTCTGACAATAAGCTAATCACCTTTGACATCCACATCCCACCCCCACCCTCCAGTAAGGAAACATCTGTAAAAAACTTCTCCAAGGCCAACTTCATGCTACTCGAGTCAGTCGTGACAAACGTCATGATACCCATGCAGACGGGAACTGAAAGTTCGATTCCTGAATCCTACACTAAAGCACTGTACGAGCACATCCACTCATGAATGAATTGTGCCATCCCAAATAGAACCAAGATGCTCTCCTTAAAAAAAAGGAAGCCAATCTGGCGGTCCCCTGTCATAAACAAACTATACAACAGAAGGAAGAAACTGTTGCAGAAAAGAGTAAAATCCTAGGATGCAAAAAACTCCCTTACCAGCCTCAGTAAGAAGCTGAGATCCCACATAAAATCCTCCAAAGCTAGTTACGAAAATAAAATTGCCAAAGATTCCAAAGACAACCACAAGGCATTCTATAGCTACGCCAAGGATCTAAATGCAATGCTCAGATCTTCTCTGAGCTACAACAGAATGTCATAAAATATAGTGATCCCAAGGACATTGCCAATATCCTGGGGGATTGATTCAGTGCCAACCTCACACCCCTCTCACCCCCTAAAGGGCCCATCTCAATACTGAAAGATTGCCAAATTTCAGTAATCACGACCACACAGGTAAAAAACGCACTCTCCAAAGCTAATAATACAGCATCCATGGGACCAGCCGACATCTCAGGCTGTGTACTACATGAACTACAAAATCAACTAGCACCTCACCTAAGTGTCATGTTTAGTCATAGCCTCACCTCAGGCTTTGTGCCCACTGAGTGGCGCACAGCTACAGTTATCCCACTCTTGGATCCCGGGAACTACCATCCCATCAGTCTGATGAGCCTGATTTGCAAGGCCATGAAACGTATTATCATGGAACTTATAAACAAAGACATTGGCAACCTTCAAACACTGGACTCCACCTAGTTTGGGTTCGTGAAGGGCCGATCATGTCTCATGAACCTGATTGACTTCTTCTAATCAGTCTTCAGAGCCGTGGATGAGGGTAAGGTGGTCCACACAGCCTATCTGGACCTCACCAAGGCCTTCAACACCATCCCCCACTCTGGAATCATAGATAATCTTACTAAGCTGAGCATAAATCCTTACATCACTCGATGGGGTGCCAACTGGCTTACTGACAGAACCCACACTGTAAAAGTGGCCTACTCCAAATCCAGCTCCAGATAACTGACAAGTGGATTACCTCAGGGTTCAGTCCTGGGACCGTTCTTGTTTGGCATCTACTTCTCTGAAGTACAGACCAACACTAAGGGACTCTGGCTAACAATGTTCACAGATGACTACAGACTAGAAGCCATTATTGAATCCCCAAATAATGTGGACATTCTACAAAAGGGCCTTACGGAAACAGATGCTTGGTGCCAGAGCCATGGGCTCAAGCTCAATGCCTAGAAGTGCATAGTTATCCCCTTTGGGAAAAACCATGCAGCCATGAATTATCACATAGGAGGGAGTACACTAAACACTGAAAGTATAAGAGATTTAGGAACACAGGTGGACAGTAGTCCCACCTTTGATAACCACATCACCACAATACTCAAGAAATCTTTCTATGTGGCACACCTCATCACTAAGGGCTTTTCATCCAAAAAAAGGAGGTCATTGTCCCACTGTACTCATCCCTCATTAGACCCATCATAGAGTACAATGCCCCATTTGGTATGTACCTCACAAGACATCTGCAACAACTGGAAAGGGTGCAGAAACACCTCACTAAAGGAATCACAGGCCTAAAGCAGATGCCCTATGCTGACCGACTAAAAAAATTTCAGCTATACACTGTTGCATATTGTCTAATCAGAGGTGATCTCTGCTTAACATACAAGGCCATGTCAAACCCAGAGCTGCTGGACATGCTACATTTCAAGAAATTCCAATCTATCAGAGCCACATGTCCAGGGACCTAAACCTTGTCATCACAATGAACAAAACATGCTGGAGGGATAGGTTCCTGACCCAGAGACTCCCCATACTCTGGAATAGACTTCCCATACATGTCAAGCCGAGTGCCTCCTTGCCCCTCTTCAAAAGGAACCTTGACGACTGGATGGGAGATAGAAAATTTACCCCAGGATCACATCAATCATGCTGCTAGAAAGGGGTCCAGGGAAGTAAATATTGTGGGAAGAAATAGCCATGTAATTGTTATGGTTAGGCTTGTACAGGCCCTAGGGCTGATAGCCTAGTACAAACCTATGAGCCTATAAACCTATGAACCTAAGTGATATGACAATATTGTGGACAATAGGCAAGCAATGTGACAAACATCTGAGTCAGGCAGCATGATAATTTGCTAAACAACCATCAATATAATGACAAGAACACTTAAAGCAATGTTATATGTTCACTCACCACAGCTGGTGACATATGAGAATCTACTATATCTGTAACTAACAGTACTGTATGTGTACAACTGTATGCATTATCTACCAAAAAGTATTAACAATCAGTAGCCTGAAAAAAACAAAACATTGTGAAGATGCTTGCTGATAATGAACTGCTGCAGACAAATGTTGATCTGCACAAGTGTCAGTAAACCTGGGCTATAACTGTGCATCTATTACAACATCCAAGGTGTTGCAGCCAGACGCAATGCAAATGTAGGGTGTGCTGGATACGAACTGCTACAATCAAATGTGTAGCTGCACAAGTGCAATAACTACACTTTGATAAAAGCACACAAGGTATTGTAGACAGATACAATATCCATGTCAAACTTAATAGCAAACCACACATACTGTACAAACACTGACACAACATATACCCATTCGGTTTGTGTACAGGCAGTCTACAGACAACAGATAAATCACTAGAAAACTACACAGCCATACATAGAACAGTTAAACTGGTATACAAAACAACCATGTAAAAGTCCCATCCAACTGTTATTAAGGTTGTAATGTGCAATTCAAAACCATTGAGCTGAAACAATGGCTCAATGCTACATGAAAATTCAACATTTTTCAATTTCAATTGCAGTTGTAAGCCCGGTTATTGTGCAATGATTTCAATTACCTTGCTGATGCATGATGGGTATTCATGCATTCTAATCAATATACATGTTATTGTGAAACATACAGGCCTGTAAATAGGAGAAGATGTATTTCATTGCATAAAACAAGAAAAATAATCAACATACCTCTCCTTGGCTACTCCTCAATCCTGCACATCCAATCTATGCACATCTTTGCTCCTCTTATAATCCTTCTTGCCTGAAATCAGAAAAGAGAGAGAGTGTGTGAATAATGTAGTCTTCCAATAACAGTGACATGCATTTCTAGACATTTATTTCTGAAGAACGTTAGATGATCCCAATGCACATTTGCCAATGTTACATTCGGGTATTAACATCTTTGAACACAGATTGATGGAGGTGAGATGCTCAAACCTGCAACCACAGTCTACATCCAAACTCTAATTGTGAGAGTTACTTGCCGAGCTAACATGTCTTAACTGCAATTGCATCTTTTGAATGTAGTGAAAAGACTTTTTTTTTCATCATCTGGATGAGGATGGTCTTCTAATAAGGATCTTGGCTTAGGATTTCAAAGTATGTAAATGTGCTGGTTATGTAGCTAAACAGTCTGAAATTTTCACTCAAGTCAGCACTGTACGGAGAAACATAACACTAATGGAAATCATTCATTCCTCCAACAGTGGGACAGTGTCATGTATCACAGAGCTTCTCTGAAAAGAACCATACATGTTGCTGCATATAAGGGACACAGTAATGCATGTGTGACGACCAAGATACTCCTTGCTAACGTGCACATCACTAGAAAAAACATCTTCCCCGTTTTGCATTTCATCTGTTCATCTGGCCGTCCTACTCCTTGAAAACTTGAAGATGATGTTGTTCTTGAATTGATTGTAATATTTAGTTAACTGTTAAAAGTTAACTGTTTTGTCTCTATCGCTGCCAAGCTGCATACTCATTACCTGTACTTTTGATGTGCTTCACCAAGAAGGACAGCTGCTTAGTTTTTCTTTTAGTTTTCCTTCCAAGTATTCTACCCATCCCTGTTATTACAACCCATTTAACACTCACAGCTTACTTCCCCTTAACAAAGTACCTGATATGGCCTCTACATAAGCAAAAATAGTATTTTGACTTACATTAAAAAAACTAAAGTAAAATTAGAAGTGAGTCCGTAAAAAACGGGGTTGCCAAACAGACCTTCCACCAATGCAGATTATTTTAGTCGCCTGATAGTTTCCAGCCCACAACCCTGATAAGAACAACAAATTGGGTCTCTGCCCACTCTGCTCACTACACTTGCTATGCTCCCCTCTCTGCCCCCAATTTCCACCCATCCCACTACTCCCACATTTACTCTAACCAAAAAACCCTCCCATCAAACTGACAACCAATCACACCAATACCACCATCTCTGACCCCACCTCCAATCTACAATTAATCATCCACTTCTACTAGCATGATTCGACACACTCTACCTATACTCATTACTGGCACTCTTATCGCACACTATACTCATTACTGGCACTCATCGCACAACATACTCATTACTGGCACTCTTATCGCACACTATACTCATAACTGGCACTCTTATTGCACACTATACTCATTACTGGCACTCTTATCGCACACTATACTCATTACTGGCACTCTTATCGCACACATCACATCTTACCAAAACACCATTATTCTCCCACCAAACAACTTCCACTGCACAACTACAATCACCACCATTCATGACTCACCCTCTCACTACTCATACGCCTCCAACACAATAACCATCCCAAGTCACCACCCACATTACCTATCACCTCCAACGCACAAACAAAAAGCATTCCTAAAACTTTACAAACTAATCCTTCACCCATATTATCTATCACCCACTACACCCAATCAAAACGTTACCCCAAAACCTAAAGTAATCCTCTCATTAATAAAACTAATGTCCTCAGCAATAACAAAGCTTGCCCTCAGCAGTGACATCTACCCAAACCCTTGCTCCTCCATTTCCACCACTAATAATCAATATAATAAACTCACCTTTTCTCAAATTACAGACAATAGAAAGTCAACTGACCTCCTTATCCTAAGCCTAAATATCAAAAGTATAATCAATAAAATCCACGAACTCCACGCTAACATAGACTTATACTCCCCAGATATTATCGTTCTGACAGAAACCTGGCTCAAACCTCACATTACCAGTGAACAAATTCTCCCTACAGGTTATGACATACTAACAGCAGATTGGTTGCACAAAACAAGGGGTGGTGTAGCTGTAATGTTTAAACAGCATCTAAACTTTCAAATCCTAAACTTATCAGCCCCTCAAATTAATAAAGAAGAAATAATCTGTACCAACCTAAAAGTAAACCAAGACAAAAAACATTAACATAATAGGATGCTACTTCCTACCTGGCCATAATATCCCTCCACTAGAAAGCCTCCTCAGTTGGGTAAACCACCATCTTCCCCAATAGACTATACTGTTAGGGGATTTTAATATTGACTGGCAATCCTATTCCAGCTACCAGCCATTCCACCATCTAAACCTCTATGGTTTCTCCCAACTCATCCAGTCACCCACCAGAATACATAAAAATCCTAACAAGCATGCTACTCTTGATTGGATACTAGTCAACAAGAACCCCCAATCATATACAGCTGGCTGCCCACTGGATAGCCTCAGCGATCATACCCCAACATTCCTACTCAAAAAACTCATATATCAGGCTAAACCCATTACCTGCCAGCGAATAGATAATAAGGTAAACTTTAACCCACATAAATTCATCTCATCCCTTAAAAACTGCAACTGGACTCCACTAAAATGGGTCTATATCAGAATATTGACATTGCAAAATGTTGAAGCACCTTTAGTTGACCTGAAAATGTCTAATGCTGAGTTTGTCAAATGGCAAAAACATTGATTTCTTTCCAAGGGAAAGAAATCGGTTGGCCGTTCTGTCACACCTGTCCTTTCCCCAACTGTAGTGCAGTCACGGAGTTAGAATATTTAGTTAGGGGGGATGTGGGGGGCTTCACTCCCCCACACTTAAATGCATTAGTTTTTATGTCGTGTTGTCTGTTGGCCTTCTGATTTCTTTCCCAAAGAAATCGGTGTTTTGGCCATTCGACAAAGTCAGTGTTCAACCTTTTCATGTTGACTAACTGTGCTTTGACATTTTGAAATGTCGATATTCTGATATAGATGCACTAAAATACCTCAACCTAGATTATGTTGTCCAATTTTTCAATATTATCTTCCTTGAAGTCCTAAACACCCATGCACCCACAAGACTTACTAGATTTAAAGCCCAGTCCTCCCCATGGCTACAAAAAGTCACTAGGTCAGTAATAACAATCCGAGATAGAGCCTGGAATCACTGGTGCAAAACAAAAAAACCCTCTGATAGACATAAAATTCCTTGAATTACTTAATAGAGTCAAAAAACTAATAAAACAAGACAAAATCCAATTTTACCAGTCTGCCCTTAACTCCACCTGATACAACCCCAAGCAATTCTGGTCATCCATCAATTCCATCCTCCACCCAGGGAAAGTCGATACCCCTCCACCAAACACAATGAACTCCTCTGAAAATATTGCTACTGCATTCAATACACACTTCACACAATCCATTCTATCACTAGCTAGACAATATAACCCCCCTCCCTCCCACCCCCCACCTACACCTAGTAATCTGCCCACTACCATCTCTTTTTCTCCTTTTCCTACCACCAACATAAAAAAAAACTCTTGTCAAAACTAAAGCCCACTAAACTAGCAGCCGACAACCTCCCGAGTGAATTCCTAAAAATTGCAGCTGAATCCCTACCCTACCCAGCCTCAATCCTGATCAACTGATCACAATCAGAATGCTATGTCCCTTCACCATGGAAAATATCCCACATCATTCCCCTCCACAAAGGTGGCCCCTCCACAGCACTGACCAATTACCGGCCCATAGCAATTCTCTCTCCACTCTCCAAAATACTTGAGAGATGCATTCACTCTTAAGTTCTAGACTACCTCCTTACTAACAGCTCCTATCTAACAGTCAACATGGCTTCTGGCCATACCACAACACAACCACTGCCTTGCTTGCTTTTACTAACACTATCCTACATCATAAAAACAATGGGTATTTCTCCTCTGCAACTTTCCTAGAATTAGCTAAAGCATTTGACATGGTCTCATGCAAACAACTCATGTCTGTTCTCAATAACCTATCCTTTTCTCAATCTGCTACAGACTGGTTTCAGAGCTACCTGACTGACTGCTATCAATCCGTTGTTTGGCATAATGATATGTCCCCCCAACTCCCTGTCTCAACTGGGGTTCCCCAAGGATCCATCCTTGGACCCTTACTCTTCTCCATATTCATGAACAATCTAGCCTCTGCCACCAAACAGGCCTCTCTCATACAGTACGGAGATGATTCTACCATCATCTGCTCAGCCCAGTCCCTACCTGGACTTCAAAAGACCACACAGGAAGCATTTTTCTCAATTGAAACTTGGCTTTCAGATGCACAGTTAATACTTAATCCAAACAAAACTAAACTCCTCATATTCCAACCCACTAAACGCAATCTAAACCTCCCTTACTTTAATATTGCAGCCAATGATAACACCATTATCCCCCCAACAGACCAGTTGAGATTGACAATAACCTCAAGTTTGCCATTCACATTTCCTTAACTATAAAAAAAGTGCACAAAAATCTAGGAGTGTTACACAGAAATAAGCAATTCCTCACCAAAACAGCCAGGATATCAGCTGCAAATTCCCACCTGATCTCCTCCCTACTCTATGCCTCTCCAATATTTACCAACCTAAGGCAAAGTGAATTAAATAAACTCGAGACTTGCTACAACAAAATTGCCAAGTTTGCCACTGGTGCAGCCTACCATAATCACCACTGCACCTCACTTATTTAACATTTGCTAACTGGGAAAGTGAGACTTGGAACGAAGCCAAATTTCAGTAGAGGCCTGGGGAGAAACACTCCAGATGCATGTCTTTGAACATGGGCAGAGGAAGCCCACACACACAGGGAGGACATGCAGACTTCACACAGAAGGCACCCCAGCTGAGAAGTGAACTGAAGAACCTTTTGTTGTGAGGTGACAACGCTACCGCTACACCACTGCATCATCCACTTACTGAACTTGGCTGGATAGAACTCCCTCACCTCCTTCAATGGTACCAACTCTCACTTGCCACAAGCTAGTAAATCATCCTCTAAAAGTCCCATCCCCCCAAAACCTACTCCAGCCCTATCACACCACCAGACCACTACGCTCTAGCAACAAAAATCAATTACAGGTAACCAGAGCCAAAAACTCTGCTGAAGAAGCACTCTTCTCCAACTCAATAGTAAAGTTATGAAATACCCTCCCTCATATTATAACCTCTGTACTATCATGGTACAGCAGTAGCGTTGTTGCCTCACAGCAAGAGGTACTCCTGTTTTATTCTCGGCTGGAGTGCCTTCTGTGTGGAGTCTGCATGTCCTCCCTGTGGTCGAATGGCCTCTGAAAGACATGCGTGAATGGGCGTGCCTTTGCTGAAGGTTGGGCATTGGGCTGACAACTCAGCACCATAAAAATCGACTGCCAATCATTAGCAGACCGGAGTTCCGCTGTGGCGACCCCTAACCGGGAAAAGCCGAAAAGACAAATAACTATCATGTACTCACTTCAAAGCTGTACTTAAATCTCATCTAAAAGAGCACTGTGCATGCCCTTGTAACAAATCTCACTAATATCTCTACTCAACCACCCTAATCCTATCTTCCACCTTACTAACTATCTTTGGTTACAGCTAACTCCGTTGCTTTTAAATCTATATCTCAGCTGTAATCTTAGGTACTGTTATTCATGTGTAACATCTGCTAGCTTAACTATTAGGATAATTGCCATCTTAAATGGAATAGATTTTATAAGTGTATTGTATAAACTCAATTGTCCTTCACATAAATATGTTATTCATCTTGAACTATGTCTGTATTACTGTTATTGTTAAACAAATAGTCTACCTAAACTTCTTGTAATCTTGTAATTAAATGTTCTTCATAGTGGAGCTTTTCTCCCCGGGTCTCTGCTTAAAAAGCATCTGTGTCCAGTCGGATTTTCCCGTTCAACAAATATAAATAAATAAATAAATACATAAATAATATTTCAGATTTACAAAATATACAATATTAATCAAAGAATTGTTCAGACATATAACAGTAGTTAACAAGCTTTACTGACCTTTCTGTCAAATAGCTGATGTTAATGGCACATTACTGATTATGGATACGTTCATAGTAATTTGATGAATAACTAAGTTCTTTGCAGGCATGCTCAAAATACACTTTAATGTTGCTAAATGGAATTGCTTCTCTAAATAAATGTTATTGGTAGAATAAACTAAGATAACAGTTTCAGATATGTGTCCCCTCTCTGGATTTGAGCACGCCAAAATGTAGGTGTGTTTCCTTATAAGCCAAGCTAACAGCCAGCCCATGTTATTTTCAAACAAAGAGGTACTTCTCTACAAACCCTGTTGTTAGAAAGCTGATGTTATCAGACCTTTACAGATTGCAGGCTTACTCATAAGACTTTGATGCCAGTGCAATTATTCTTAAACATGCACAACAGAAACTTTAATACAAGTTTTGGAATATGATTCTCCAAAGAAATACTGTGTGTGCATTAAGCCAATATAATAGTTACAGATATATGTTTCCCATATGTAGATTGGAACCCACAGCACACCAAAATTTATACATGTGGGTAGTTGCCTTACAACCCAAGTAACAGTCAGCAGGGTTTCATTTTAGAAAACAGGTACTGCAAGTGTTTATTAGAAGTCCTGTGGAGAATGGATGAATATGGAAACTGCAAAAATGTATTGGATTTTTTATTGTGCAAACATAACAGCTATCAAGTTATAACTGAAAACAAATGTGCAAGCAGTAAGACAGGCATTCCTTTTTAGTTTAAATAAATGTGTCTGTGTACTTTATTAGGAATGAATTAATGAAGTTATGTACGTGTCTTTACTCCAGTGTATAATGGTGCAGTAGATGATACTGCGGTACTATAATGGAAAACTCCAAAGTGCACAGTCATCTGTGGCTTCAGTGGTGTATGATGATCATGTCTATATGAAATTATGCCATTAGATGTTGAACAACATATGTACATCCACAAAGGTCATAACTATGAGTATTGCTTGCATTATTAAATAAATGACACCATGGGAATGAAACCCATAGTTATTCAAAACAGCATTTACCAAGTCCACTTAATTTTCCTTATGAGATAATTGTCAGAGCAGTTGCAAAATAGTTATATAAAAATATCTATCTGATATATATGGGACAGAGCAATATCTATAAAATCTGTAGGAATGCTCAGGTAGGTGTAGAATGCTGACACTTACTGTAGGGATCTAGGGGCTGCCTCCGCACCTCGGTGACCCTCCATCTTAGATCCTCTGCATTACTATGATTCAGGCTGTCATACTGGGGGGTGAACCTGTGCTCCACTACAGCAGATCCCTGTCCTACTTCAGTACTCTCTCACTCTCTGGTTCCATACATCTATCATGGCAAAGTTTCTGGGTCTGGCTGTCATCATCTGCTTCATCTGCCGTACACTGTCAACATCTGGGTCATCTCTTCATCAGTCCAGTTGGGGACATAGACACAGCTCATCCTCCTCAAAGTAGCCACAATGATCCTCAAGTTGAAGAAGTCTGGAAAATACAAACACAGAGAAATGCTCACTCACTCAGTTCATAGTTAGCAATGGTCTGATCAATAAATGTATCAAAATCAATATTTGAAAGTGGAGCTGATATCATGTTATCAGATCATTTGAAGATAACAAGCACGTGTCATACATGGTACCATTTATCAATACCTATCGGGTGTTAATGCAGTACACCTGGGTGTTACAGTGCATGGATCCCATTTACACAGAGTTGTGCAAATAGGATGCTAAACACTTGAATTTTAATGAAACTCATTAATTATGTATGGTGCAAATGGTGCTTAAAGGTGGGTGCACATTAGGATCAATTTAATTCTGTGATTCAGAGTGAGATGTATATTGGCAATTAGTAGCATTTCTGCTCTGGTGATTAGTAAATCTCTTCAAGTCAGTTATTTCCAAAGGTATCTGTTTAAATGAATCATTACTCAGAATGTTGTATTTAACAGAAGATGTTATAAGTTACTAGAATTATGTTGTTTTGAACTTCATGCATACAAGTATTGCTGTATTAAATAAATTATTTCAGTCCCATATGCAGTTGTATAGAACAGATTTACACTGCAGACATTAATAGTGTATGGAGGCTGATTTATGGACCATTTGCAATTCTTACTGGTAATTCCTTGCACTCTGTGGTGTAACAACAGAAACCTATGGATTCTGACAGTATGCAAATCTAGTATGTGATGTTGATATTATGGACATATCCTAACAAAACTTTTAGAAACATGTTCTGTTGCTGTTACATATATTTCTTACATGGTGGTTCTTAATAAATGTGTTATCACTTCTGGCTCAGTATGCTAAGGATCCATACTGTCTGTGGCTTGTCTACTGATCCTGAGGTATTCTGATGCTTTCTGTAAGTTGTTCAATTGTTACTTGCTGTATTTTAAAGAGAAATGCAAGAACATTCCTGTGGCATAACGCTGTTGTCTTTGGACCTCCATTTAACATATGTGTAGTGTGACGGTTCAAATCCCACTTATGAACTGCAAAGATATTACAAGTTATGTTGATTTTACAAATGTTATGTATACAGGCATTGTTGTTACTGCTTATATGTCATGGTAATATTTATCACAGAGAGTGTTATACAGACCTTTGCATTGTACAAAAATGCATACCACTTGTGTTGACATATGTTGTTCACAGAATCAAATGCATAAATGGGCTCACAGAAGAATATCTTCATGTATGTATCACTGTCTTTCAGATGGCCAACCATCCTGGGATGACAAGTTCTCCCCTCAGGAAAATTACATAAAATTGATGCTCAACAGTAACATGGATGTAGACGCCTAGGTCATTCTGGTGATAAAATTTGGAGATATAAAATCTCGACTGACCTCACCAATATGATCAAAGTGACAGCCACAATCGATCCTGTGATGCCTGTAGACAGCACTGCTTGAACATGATCCTTTGTGCAGCCAACAGAGTTAGGCATTACAAGAATTTGTCAGATGCCACTGGTGATGCAGCAACACTGACCCCCCCCCAATGACATCACAATATTTAGGCAATGCAAGTTATGTTGATTTTACAAATGTTATGTATACAGGCATTGTTGTTACTGCTTATATGTCATGGTAATATTTATCACAGAGAGTGTTATACAGACCTGCATACCACTTGTGTTGACATATGTTGTTCACAGAATCAAATGCATAAATGGGCTCACAGAAGAATATCTTCATGTATGTATCACTGTCTTTCAGATGGCCAACCATCCTGGGATGACAAGTTCTCCCCTCAGGAAAATTTGATGCTCAACAGTAACATGGATGTGACCTCACCAATATGAATGACATCACAATATTTAGGCATTACAAGAATTTGTCAGATGCCACTGGTGATGCAGCAAAACTAACTCCCAGATGACATCACAATATTTAGACATTACAAGAATTTGTCCAGATGCCACTGGTGATGCAGCAACACTGACCCCTGATGACATCACAATATTTAGGCATTACAAGAGTTTGTCAGATGCCACTGGTGGTGCAGCAACATTGACCCCCCCCGATGACATCACAATATTTTTGCATTCACTGCAAACAGCAAGAGGAGAGTGACACATCCTAGGTGGTGGGATTGTGGCTGGCGTTCCAGGTCAAACACATATGTCTTTCTTTCCATTACATGGTTCTGTATCAAGACACTGCATATTGCTGTGGCATGCATATTCATGTATCGCTGTTTTTGATTTACAGCAGTAGAGTTGAGCCATGAACAAACTTCCACACAGGGTGAGGATGATGAAGGTAAGTCTAATGGAATGTATTGATACAACTGAAGTACAGACTGAGCAGTCCAAAAAAAATTGTAATTCTGCATGCATTACTATTTACAGGTCCATCTACTTTGGGACTAAACCAGAGAATGGCAAGTGAATGCCTCCACACTGTTACTGTGACCACTACCTGTTATTGTCTCAGCCTCATTACATGGCACTGCTGTTTACTGTCATATTGTAATTTATCTAAGAGTGTACACTACAGGTACATCCAGTGGGGGTCCAAGCCATGCAGGTTCAAGTTCAGACAGACCAGGTATGCTACAGCAAAATTGTCATAGCTTGCATCACTGTGTAGCATACATGTGATATATAACATGTATGTCAATATTTGTCAACACAGGCCCATCTGGTGTACATATTCAATATCCATCACATAAGTATTTGCAGCCCATATTACTATGTTGTATCTGTAATGCTGTACAGTATTGGTTTTGCTAAATACACAACTGTGTTGTCTTTCTCTTTACTTTCCCAGAGCAGGTTCCACAGTACAACCCACAGACTCTCCACAGTGGGAGACTGTGATTTGCTGTGTTATTAGCTATCTTTCATAACTGTCCTTGCTGTTAATCCTGTTGTTGTCCTCCATCAATACTGTGGCCTTCTTGCCATTCTGTGGCCAGTCTGCATCAACCTCATCAGCTGCAGACAAGAGTGGTATGTGTGTCACATGTTCAGTATGTTTTAACTGTGTTTACCTGGTTAATAGTGGTAATGATGTGATCACATACAAGTGGTATGTGTATGTCATATGTTCTGTATGTTTTAACTGTCTTTACCTGGTTAGTGGTGCCAATGATGTGATCACATACACGTGGTATGTGTATGTCACATGTTCTGTATGTTTTAACTGTCTTTACCTGGTTAATAGTGGTAATGATGTGATCACATGCAAGTGGTATGTGCATGTCACATGTTCTGTATGTTTTAACTGTCTTTACCTGCTTAATGGATGTGTATGTCAGATCTTCTGTATGTTTTAACTGTGTTTACTTGGTTAATAATGGTAACGATGTGATCACATACAAGTGGTATGTGTATGTCACATGTTCTGTATGTTTTAACTGTGTTTCCCTGGTTAGTGGTGCCAATGATGTGATCACATACAAGTGGTATATGTATGTCACATGTTCTATATGTTTTAACTGTTTTTACCTGGTAAATGGTGGTAATAATGTGATCACATACAAGTGGTATGTGCATGTCACATGTTCTGTATATTTTAACTGTGTTTACCTGGTTAAGGGATGTGTATATCACATGTTCTGTATGTTGTAACTGTGTTTACCTGATTAATAGTGTCAATGATGTGATCACATACTAGTGGTATATGTATGTCACATGCTCTGTATGTTTTAACTGTCTTTACCTGGTTAATGGATGTGTATGTCAAATATTCTGTATGTTTTAACTGTGTTTACCTGCTAAATGGATGTGTATGTCAAATCTTCTGTATGTTTTAACTGTGTTTACCTGGTTAATGGATGTGTATGTCACATGTTCTGTATGTTTTTACTGTGTTTACCTGGTTAATAGTGGTAATGATGTCATCACTAATGCTGCTTTTTCCCTACAATAGTTGAAGTTCAGCCCTCTTCAACAGCACCATCTTTACATGAGGTGCTGTCATGTGTATGTTTTTTGTATTCCTCACACATGTCATGTATGCTGGCCTTGTAACCAAATTATATACTTCATGTATGTAGATTCTCTGAAACTTACATGCAGTAGACCTCACATAAAGTCATTATTATTTGTAGCATCAATGTGAGATATATATATCATATGTCATTGATGATATCCATCATGTGATGTAAGCACATTGTCCTAACCTGTGTCTTTGTATCTTGTAGCACAACTATCCGTATCATCCAGCAGCCCCTCCAGCAATCATGATGTAGTTGTAGATATGTCTAAGCATGGTAGTGTGGCCCTGGCACACAGGACCTTGAGATGCTTGGAGAGTCCATCCATGAGGTTGACAGTGATGTTGCAGCTGTAGCCTCAGATGTGGAGGTCAACTTGTCTAACCATTCAGAAGATACTGGCAAAGTGGATGTTGAATAGGGTGAGGCTGTTGACCAACAGACCCCAAATGAGACCACTGCTGATGGCAGTTCCACACAATAACCAGAGACAGGGCATCATGGTAGACATAGACAAGCATATATTGCGCAATGCCAGGTGTCAGAGGGTGTTCGCCTCCTACTGCAGGCAAATGAATGGTCACAGCAATGGCATGGTTCACATACCAGTGCACTTTGCTGTGCTACAGATCGGGTGACACACCAGCTACTGTTATGCTTGAAGGAGAGGAGTGCAGACACTGTGAGATTATGGCTGCATTGGCCCCTTAGAATAACAGTCTGCTAGCTGTGGCACATTTTGCAGAAACCCTGGCCTCCATGTCAGTGCAGCAGTGTCATACATCCAGCATGATCCTGTGTTTCATGGCTGTGCTCAGCAGGTTGCAACCTGGGAGAGGCAGGCCACCTGCCCATAGAAACACCATTGGCCATTGAGAACCACTGGCCATGGTCCAATCTGCACAGAGTTCAACTGTTGTCACCTCTGTTGTGGTCCTACCAGTCACAAAGCCTTTAACTCACAGTCATGCTGTTTCACCTCATCATGGTATTGTACCCCAATCCATCTCCTCTGTGGAGCAACCATGGTAATATGTGTCTGTACATGGGCGGAGCAGATTAAAGCATGGTGTAAAATGTCAATGAGGTCACTCTAGACTGCATTAGAGTGTGTCTAACAGTGTAGTACACATAGCTGGCTCATATTATTGAATGCCGCTTTACTGACATGAGTCTTGTGATATCAAAATTTCTGCCTGTGTGGTTTCTCTCTTTTCATGTTATTATACTGCACAGATAGGAATGTATAGCACTGATATGTATCCCTTACTGTTTTCCATACAGTGATACAACAATCTGAGTGTGTATGCACACCTGTGTCACTTGTGCCCTGAGCTGATGATCCCTATTGTGACACATTTGCATATGTTCATGTTGGAATATGTTATGTTCATGCTAGGTGTGATGCTCAGTGTGTACATCTACTGGGTACTTGCCATTTGCTGCAATCTGTGCTGCTGTGCTAGGGCAACACCTGAACATCAATGCTTAACCTGTATAGTCATGTACTAGTGGCTTGTCATGACTCAAAGATTTGGCTGTGTTACCTGGGCCTGCACTTGTGCTCATACCCTATGGTACCTATGCCTACGTTTTCTACCCCCTGTGTCCTTCTGCTCCTCCTCTGATATCTGTGGGATGTCCTTTTCAGACATCTGGGGTTCTTGGAGTAGGTCACCTACATCTGCAGTTGAAAGATCACCATGTGCTCTAGTTAGCATGTTGTGGGGCATGGCACACACCATTATCATTGGTGCTGCCTTCTCAGGTGTGTATCACAGTGCACCCCCAGATGTGTCCAGACATCTAAACCTACCTTTCAGTACATTGAACACATGTTCTATGGTGTTGTTGGGTGTTACATGTGCTGTGTTGTAGGCCTCCTGTGCAGGGTTTGATGGTTCATGATATGGGGTCATTAGCTATGGGTCAATTAGATTACCACAGTCACCTGTTGTGGGGAGTGGAAACACATGGTCAGGATGGATATTGCTGTGATGGGTATCCTTAGGTTGCATCCTAACTCTGTTCCAGTACTTACCTAATAGTAGTCTCTGAGGTATTTCGCCATGCTGGAATGCAGTCCTCAGTCCACTTTCCCTCCACATGGCAATGTCATGGACATTTGCAGGATCTGTTTCCATGATGTTTGTTAGGCTGACATCTGCTGCGCACACTACTTGGCAGTTGATGGATCTCCATCCCTTTTTGTTTGTGTATCAGTCTGCTTCAGGATGGACTGGTGTCTTGATAGGTATGTGTGTGCAATTTATTGCATTGAGTACATGGGGGGAAGCTTGCAATGTAAAAGAACTGGTGCATTATATTTCCTCACTTCGTGGAGGGGGATGGCAAGTGCATGTAGTCATCCACTTTGTTGCACATTGCTTCCAAGAGTTTTGTCAGGATACAACTGGCAGCTGTCTGTGATACTCCCACAGCATTCCCCATGTGTCTCAAATGTAAGTACACCCAGGGGGAGATGCTATTTCATCACAAGATCTGCACACACATGTATGGGGCACACATATTACAGACAGCCTGCACCATGTTTTTATCTAGACAATATCTATTATTTGCTGGTCTGACAACTGGTTTAGTTGCAGCCTTGCTCTGACTCTAGCTGGCTGCCTTCTAGGATCCACAGCCACAGCCTCATTTATGGCTTGTATTACTGCAGCCTGTTGTTCTTTAACAGCAGGTTGAATTTTTTGTATTTGTTGATGTTTTGTTACAGATTTTGTTGTCATCCATAGGATTTGCTTGAATTCCTTAGGAACCATAAAGCATAAGCCGAGGATTTCAGAAATGCTGTCAGCGTGGCTGTTTGTCACATTTAAGTTGTGTTGTATGTACACTGTTTCAGGTTGGTGTTTTGTAACAGTTGAAATTACAAATCAATATATTGTTTTTTTTTTTTTTTTTTTTGCACTGCAATGCTTGTTCTATTCAGAAATATTACATCAATTTAGTGAAAAGCAAAAGCAATGTTGGGTGTCATAAGGAATCCTGACTGAGAAAGTGAAAGTATGCAACCGGACAGTGATGCTATGATGGATGTGTGTGGCATCTCTGGGATACTGTAAAGATGTTAGAGAATATATCTGTTTGGATAAAAGTGAACAATCTGTAGATGCCTGGCTTGATTCTTCCTCATGGCTGATAATGAGGAAAAGTGGTCTGAGTGCAGGAGAGTAAATTATGATGTCTGGAATAAAAAGTGGGAAAAATGTACTAGAGTTGCTCTCTCTCTCTCTCTCTCTCTCTATATATATATATATATATATATATATATATATATATATATATATATATATATATATATATATGGGTCTACTTTGACCCATTAAAGTTACAGTTAATTGAAACTCACTTACCCTTTCCCAGTTCTTCGAAACATCACTTCTCCGAAAGCATGGACTGCCGAAATCCTTTCCCTGTGAAATAAAGCACTTGACCACCATATTAAACTTTACCTTTTGTGCAATGAAATGTGATCTCAGAGTTGGAATATTTAAGTAGAGGGTGGGGGGGCAAATCTCACCACATGGGGTGTGTGTGGGGTGAATCCTCCACTTTGGTGGGTTTAGTTTTGGTCCTTGTGGGTTGTTTTCTCATGGTGGCCAAGTGGTTCCTTTCACAGGGAAAGGATTTTGGCAGTCCATGCTTTTGGAGAAGTGACGTTTCGAAGAACTGGGAATCAGTAAGTGAGTTTAGATTAACTGTAATTTCGATGGATCAAAATAGATCCATATATATTCTATATATATATATATATATATATATATGTATATATATATATATATATATATATATATATATATATATATATAGATATGTATATGCATATTTTAAGGACGCTCGGCTGAAATGTAAGCAAGGTAGGCCACTTCATCTTATTATAAACATGAATAGACAAAATAGTTTGTTGGTTTTAAGTAAATGACATAAGGAAGGATAAAAATACAATTTGGGGTAAACAGGAGGAGTAGAAAAGGAGTGGATAGGGAAAGAGTTTCCTGCAATCTTGGTGCAAGAGAGTGATGACATCATCTACATCTCTGTTGATGGTAATATGTGCTCAAGGGGGCCAAGAGGGTTAGTATTGGCATCTAGCTGTTTGAATGGGATCTCAGGTCAAGTGAGAATATAGTGGGTTTGGAGGAGGTTATAAATGTTGTAGGTTTAACTAACAAAGTAGAGAGACAGAGAGAGAGAGAGATGGCTAATCTACGGATGGGGAAGGAAAAGCTAAATGGTGTGTAGACACATTGTCACAGATTGGCAATGTTAACTTAAGTAACAGAGGTCATAAAGCTATATATATAGACTGCAGCAAGAGGGTGAAGTTAGATAGCTCCTGCACTTCTGTTAATAAAATGGCCAAATTGTTTTTTCATCATCATCATCATCATCATCATCATCATCAACATCATCATAATCATCAACATCATCATCATCAACATCATCATCATCATCATCAATCCCCTGCTTCCCAGTAACTACATGGGGTCAAAGTTTTCCATCAACTGTCATCATCTCTCTTGATTTAATACCATTCTTCTATCTTCTGCAACTGTTATGCCTGACTGTCATGGGTCTTCTCTCACATAATCCCGGCATCTCTTTGGTGGACAGCCTCATTTTCTCTTGCCTTTTTCCTGTCTATCCCAAATCTTCTTCACCTGATTGCATTCTGCTTCCTGCACATGTGCCTGAATCACTATAATCTGTTCTCTTTGACCTTCTCTGCAATTGGAACTGTTTGGACTTCTGCTTTGATATTCTCACTTCTTCTTCAGTCCCACAGTGTGCATCCTACCATTGAGTATTTCATCTGCATCACTTCTAGCTTCTTCAACTATTCTGCCTTCACTGTTGAGGTTTATGTACCATACAGAAGTGCTGATCACACCACTATTTCATACATCTCATTTTTCAGATTCTTTAGCATTCTTCTGTTACACTCTGTCATGACATTCTGTGGCAGTTGGCCGCAGCCCTTCTGCTTCTACCGTTGACCTCCTCATTCAGACTTCCCTTCTCCTCAACCAACCTACCCAGATACTTGAAGCTGTTAAGCTGTTTATTTCCCTCCTATGTTAATTTTCAGCTTTTTCTGATTTCCTCCATTTACTGTCATTACAACCATCTTATCTGTACTTGGTTTAATCCCATGAGCCTTTAGCTTCCCACTGTACACTCCTATCATTTGCTGAGGTTCTTGTTCAGATTCCGCCTGCAATGTCACATGATCTTCATACAGTAGCTTTGCTGATCTCTCCCTTCCAACCTGTTTGCTAATGTAGACCATCACCAGTATGAACAGCAGTGGGCTCAGATCCGAACCCTGATGTAAACCAACTCCCAATGGGAGCCCTCTCTTTGTGACCAAACACTGATCATACTTACATAATTGAGCCCTCGTCCATAGCCTGCACTAATTCTTCCAATGTTTTTGGAATTCTGAACCATCTCAGGACTGCAAAAATCAATTTTCTTGGAACGTTGTTATATGTCTTCTCCAAATTTTGGAATGCCTAGCTGAACTCTTTCCTCATCTTTAGTTTCTTCTCAACTATCAGTCTGACTGCAAACATCGAGTCAGTTGTGCTGCATCCTGATCTGAACCTGAGCTGCTCATCTTCCATCTTACTTTCTACTACTTTCATGTAGTATGACAGAAGTTTGATACCTCTGTACTCCCCACAGTTGTGAATTCCCCCTTTGTTCTTGTACCTCGACACTAGAATGTTTATTCTACAGTTACTTGGCATATCCTTTTCTCTTCATACTGCTATGGATACCCTCAGGACCCATTTCTCCCCTGACTCCCCCAGCATGTTGATTAGATCTGCCACAACCACAACACATCTATGCCTGACATCGATTTCCTTACTGCTGTTCTTACTTCTTCTAGAGTGGGCTCCTCATCCTCTTCTTTCATAGTAGGCTGTGTCTGGGAAACTACAGCTTCTGTGAACCTTTTTTCATTCAGAAGCCACTGGAACTACTCTTTCCATCTGCCTTTGATGTCCTGTGGACTTGTGAGCAAATTGTTGCTGGCATCCATTATGATGGATGCCTGATGACTATCTTCTTTGTCTTTCTGTCTTTGCCTTGCAACCTGATAGCAATCTTTGTGCCATCTGCTGAGTCCCTTTCCAGAAGCTGGCAGAGTACTTCTGATGCCGTGTTCTGTGCTAATGCAAATGCTGTCCTAGTCTCTTTGTTTCCCAAACAGTATTCCTTCTTAGCCTGGTCTGTCTTTTCTACCTAGGATGTTTTATTGCACTCCCTGTTTTAATGACGTCCTGGATGTCTGCATTCTACCACACGCTTTCATTCTGTACCTTATTTCCATACCAGGCTAGACACCATATCTGCCATATAGTGCTCACACATACTGTTTTGATACACTGCCATTCTTCTTCAACTCCACATATTTCCTCTTCTTCCTGAGGTGGTAGAGCCCTGAGTTTTTCCTTGAACTCTTGTGCCCCCAAATCAATTTTCAGATCATCAGCCTAGTCTCTGTTGACCTTAGAGCCTTTTCTGACCATTGCTTGCAGATGATTGTGGCTACCAGTGCTTTATGCTGTGGGCTGACTGTTTCACTGGCAATGACTTTGCAATCACTGATTCTACCCCAATGGCCTTTTCTTACTATTTATATATTTATTTTATTTTACATTTGCTGCCTGGGTTTGTCCAGCTGAGCTGATAGCCCTTTTTCAGCAGAGGCCCAGGGAGAAAAGCTCCACAAATTACAATCAAATTTTAAATGAAAATACTAATTATAAACAAAGCATTAACGTTTTCAAGTTGCAACAGTAAAAGCATAAAATGTATTTACAGTATTGTAGTTGACATTTAACTTAAGATGTGTGCAGAAACTGAATGGAAAGTTTGTAAGAGAGGTGGCTGGATGGCTATGGATCTGAAATTGGAGATTTCTATGGAGTCACCTCCTTTGTGTATAGGTAGAGTATAGAATTCTTTCCAGATAGAGGGAACTTTTGATTCAGCAATGGAACGGTTTATCAGTATAAAGACTGGGAGAGCTAGAGAGTCTGCTGCTATCTGAAAGAAGTAGGGAGGTATGTTATCAGCAGATGTAGAACAGAGTTTTAGTTTGCAAAGTAGAGATTTAATTTAGCTGGTAGGTATAGGTTTAAGGGAAACTGTGTTAGTACAATTCTGACTAGAGGAAGGGCCAGGTGGATTTGTAGAGGAGGCAGAATTCATCATCTTACTAATGGATTCTACGAAGGAGGAATTGAAGATAGAAGCTGTTTCTTGGGGCACATTTGTTTGGCAGGGATTAGGAGATGTGGGGTTACCAGGAGGTAGTATTTGATTTATTGAGCACCAGAATTTCTTGAGATTTGATCTTTGTGAAGTAGTGGATCATTACAGAAATCTTTCTTGTCTTTGTTGATATGTTTTTAGTAAGGTTTCTGAGTTCTTTATATTTTTATAAGTGAATGAGTAGCTTAGTTTTTACCCAAGTTTTCCATATTCTAGCACTTGTTTTTATCAAGGTACGGGTAGCTTTAGTTAACCAGAGGATATCTTAGATTTGGCATGTACTGTGCACAAAGTCTACCTGAGTTTCATGTTAGTCACTGAACCATGTGTTGGTCACCATCAAACCATTCGCCAAACAGAAGTCTAGAACGGCCTCTCCTTTTTTATTCTTGTTGCCCCCCATGGGGACCCAGGCAGTCATCCTGTTATGTTCTGTATATCTTAATGTGAGGATTTAGGTTCCCCCATTATCATCAACAAGTCATGACGTCTTGATTTATCTAGTAGGTCCTGCAACTGCTGCCTGAATGCACTCGTTTCTTCTCTATCACAGCCCTGCTTTGTGGCTTAGGCTGTGATTATAAACAATACCCTTTCTTTACACTGGACCCTTGATTGGCATTAGTCTAACACTATTTCTGATGACATCCTTGACATTATTCTAACACGCCCCTCACCACAATTCCCAGACCATTTCTAGTCTGCCCTCTCAATGAGTAGTAGACTCTAATGACAAGCCAATGGCTTCCTATACTACCATTTCATTTTTGTCTCCTGGATACAGAGGCTGCCCAGCCTCCACCTTATCAAGATACATACTGTCTGTGAAACTATAGTCAGTGTAGAAATCCTTACTTCACCTGTGGTAGGCTGATTAGTCAAGCTTTCACAGAACAGAGCTGCCCCCATGTAACCCAAATGGACACTAGCCTTCTAATAGCTTTTTGGCTCAGAATTGCTGGGCTTTAACTTGGGCACATATTGGCCAATAAAGACACACATACCCCTCACACCATTAGCATTGGTTCCTGGAATAAGTCAGGTTCTCAACCTGCATATCACCAGCAAATATCCATGCCCATTTTGGCAACATTGGACAATGTGACCAAATCATCTAGAGGCAATTTTTATTCCAGCAAGTGGCTAACCCTGAAACGATATCTATTCTGTGATCCATTTTCTCCTTTTTAGAGGGTACAGTGCACTACAGTTGATACCTCAAGCAGTTGATCTATACAACTCTTCCCCTGATAGACACCATCTAGAATATGTGCTGCTGCCCACAATTCCATTCTTCAGGTGAGATTGAGATGGAAGGTGCTGCTGCCCATAATTCCATTCTTTGGGTGAGATTGAGATGGAAGGTGCTGCTGCCCATAATTCCATTCTTTGGGTGGGTTTGAGATGGAAGGTGCTGCTGCCCATAATTCCATTCTTTGGGTGAGTTTGAGATGGAAGGTGCTGCTGCCCATAATTCCATTCTTTGGGTGAGATTGAGATGGAAGGTGCTGCTGCCCATAATTCCATTCTTTGGGTGGGTTTGAGATGGAAGGTGGTGCTGCCCATAATTCCATTCTTTGGGTGTGTGAGATGGAAGGTGCTGCTGCCCATAATTCCATTCTTTTAAGTGAGTTTGAGATGGAAGGTGGTGCTGCCCATAATTCCATTCTTTTAAGTGAGTTTGAGATGGAAGGTGGTGCTGCCCATAATTCCATTCTTTTAAGTGAGTTTGAGATGGAAGGTGGTGCTGCCCATAATTCCATTCTTTTAAGTGAGTTTGAGATGGAAGGTGGTGCTGCCCATAATTCCATTCTTTTAAGTGAGTTTGAGATGGAAGGTGGTGCTGCCCATAATTCCATTCTTTTAAGTGAGTTTGAGATGGAAGGTGGTGCTGCCCATAATTCCATTCTTTGGGTGAGTTTGAGATGGAAGGTGCTGCTGCCCATAATTCCATTCTTTTAAGTGAGTTTGAGATGGAAGGTGCTGCTGCCCATAATTCCATTCTTTGGGTGAGTTTGAGATGGAAGGTGCTGCTGCCCATAATTCCATTCTTTGGGTGAGTGTGAGATGGAAGGTGCTGCTGCCCATAATTCCATTCTTTGGGTGTGTGAGATTGAAGGTGCTGCTGCCCTTAACTTCATTCTTCAGGTGAGTGTGAGATGGAAACAGACAGCATGTCATTTTTTTAAAGGTGAGACAAGTCCCCCAGAGGCACAAAGTGAGAGCATGCAAACACCACATAGGCAGAGATCAAGATGGAAATTTGTACTTTGTGTTTTTGGAAGCAAAATGCTCAGTCATTAAGGCAACTGTGTCTGAAATCATTGGCAGATTTTAAAGATAAGTTGTAATGAAAATCAAGTGAAATCATGGACATAGTGATGGATTCCATTTATAGACTTAATGATGATGATGATTCAAAACATTTGCTGAATTTGTTTGGGATGATTAATGAGACTCTTCAGCTAGGGGTGTCAGTTTCTGGGGAATAATGCAATGCCTGAGATAGTTTTGACAGGTTATTTCATGAAATGGAACATCATTTAAATTGTAGAAAATATTTGAAAAAAAGACAGCTAGAAATTGTTAAAAACATCAGGAAGCATGGAAAGTTAAGCAGGTAAGAAGCGGGGTTTTATTTTCCCCAGTGATAAACTGGTGCAGACTACTGAGACTGACTACAATTTCATAGAAAAAGGCATGTGGGGGAGATTTCTGAGATAAGTGTGCAAGACACAAGTTTGTTACAGCACATTCGAGTACTGACCCAGTGAGTAAAAAGGCAATAGATGAGCAATAGAAGTGAAAACATTAACACTGGTAGGAACTTACGAAGGTACACTGCCTCCTCAAAATGATGAGAGAAATGAAGGAACAGAATGGGGCCTTTAATAACACAAAGAGGGCATCTTATGCGACAAATAAAAGGCATTACTGAGGGGAACAAATAGGGTGGAGAAGGGAAGGAAAAAGAAGCAGAATTAGGCATAAGTTTGTCAGAGAGAATAACTATGTGAGGAGAACAGGGAGTTGTAGGAAGAACTGACAAATATTGAAAAATGTTAAAAGAAAAAGATAGCTTCCAGAAATATTGAAAGAGGTAAATTTCACAAGCCTGAAACTGGAAATTGATCAAAGAGGGGCTCATTTGTAGGTTTTAAATGAGCTGTAAGCCAGATTGCTTGCATTTAAACTGATGGACATAAAGAAAAGGAAAGGAAACATTACTTCAAATGTGATGGGGAAGAAAAATGGTAGGTTAGATAAGATAAGAGAAATGTCTGACAGTTGTTATGGATAAGAAATGTGTTCATAGGATGATACTAGCCTATCAACCTAATCAGCCCTTATAAGCCTAGCCAAGAATTTCACCCATGTGCCCTCAAAATCAGCACCTGTTTCCACTGAAAAGTCATCACTGACAAGTCTTGAACTCAGGACCCTATGCACTAAAGTCAGAGCAACGTACCACTACACCAAATCAGAGTAAGCCTATGGGTAAGACATTACCTTTTTCATGGCAAACCAGAATCAATGAATAGGTAAATGACTTTCTCATAGTCACAGAGAAGGGTAATATTGGTTGTGAGATTCAAACCCAGAACAGTTCCAAAGTCCATGTCTACCAGTGCATGATCTTATACTTCTGCAGCAAACCACCAGCAAAAAACAATATGGTAAAGGAAAGATAGTTTTTTTAATCCTTCAGGACTGGAGTGAAGGTTTTGCTATGAATGGATCCCAATGCTAGAATAGGTCAGTAATGTTTTTGCTAAAACAATGTAATCATATGACACAATTAGATAAAAAAGCAACTTTAAATGGATAATGAATTAAATAAAAATTGAACACGTTTTCATTCATGTATAAACAGAATGTTATCAGAGTGACAGTCACATTAAGCATTAGTAAAATACACAAATAATTATGTTATTATTAAAAAATAAATGCTACACACAAAAATAACATGATCAGAAACAAATCACAAGATCATTGAATATAAAGATGCATCACTAAAATAAAAATAATAAAAAAGTAATATTCATTTAGCAGGTAATGATTTAAATATATATATCTATATATATATATATATATATATATATATATATATATATATACATATATATATATATGTATATATATATATATATATATATATATATATATATATATATATATATATATATATATATATGCTAATGACATGTTTTAGACCTTACAACTTGTCAGCAACTAACAGAACCTGGCAGTGTAGTTCCTTGACTTCTACAAATCACCCTTTCTAAAACTGTTAGGCACACTGATAACCACAAAAAGTAAAATCTTAAATTCTTCACAAAATAAAGAATGTTTGAAAACTGCATTATTAAAATTGTTATTCATTATAGTCCTCATGATCTTATATATGGAGTAGTAGCGCCATATGCATATTAATGAAGGCGCGCAGCCGCCACAGCCACATCCATAGGAAACGTGCGCGAGTGCATGGGGCGTATCGAAGTTGCGCATGGAGGCGTATCGATGTCAGCTGTCGATGAGCAACCTAAACTGCTGAATATTATATTCCGCCTGCAATAGTAATCGCACTTATCAGTGTCCGTGGATACTGAAACGTATGCAAAGCATGCAAGATAGTTCCTGCGAACAGAAAATGAAGAAGCAAACACAAATGCATGGTAGGGAATAACGGGTCCCTAACTCTTGAACAAATGACATGGAAAACCGTGTGCCAGTAGTCCAACGTAGTGTAGATAGATATACCATGTGGAAGTGAAACGCATCATATGTTAGCACGCCGCCAGTAGGTACTTCCAGCCCAATGGAAAGGGTCACCAGCTGACCCATAATGTGAGGGAGGGTACATAGCTGGGCAGATGTGTCCATAACAAAATACACGAGGAGAAATGTAGATATATTTAGCAACCGTATGTCCGAATCATATCCCACAAGGCATGTAATAGTCACATACAAAAGGTATGTCCGCATTTCACATACCAAATGTGATAAGAAATAGAATACGCATATAAACGAAACAGAAGGAGCATATAAACAGCTACAACAATAAGGACACATGTAGGCCGAAAGGAACAGTATGATCCGTACCATCGACTAAGATTACCACCTGTCCCAGTTTGCGAGCAACAGTCCCTCTGTGGGCAGATGTGTCCTGACACAAACTTGTAAAAATGGCAAATGTCCAGAGATTATAGGACATAATTATTCCTTAGATGTTATGTAATAGTTGCATTAAACAGTTTCTCTGTACGTATATTACATAAATGTCATAAGAAACAGAATAAGCCACCAAAATGCTACAAGAATAAGCTTAGATATAGGCAAGAATTGTAAGTTCTCTTTGCCGAACTGACCGTGGGTATGTGTCGGCCTGTAAAATGTGATGTGTTCACCACAAATGTCACACTGTGGCAAATTGAAAAGGTGGAAACCCTACCATCGACTGTGGGGAGACATTGTCCACAACAGTCAGATATGTGTAAGGAATAGCTTGGATATAGGGAAAGGTGCCATCCTACCAATGAGTACAGCAGGCTGGCAAAATCCGGAAGTCAGCGGTATAAGCCGAACTTGTATGTGACACAGTCGAATGGGTAGTACCCAGGTATACCAACCAAGTAATGAAAGTTAAGTATGGGCATGTACCTATGTGCGTGAGGTATAGCATGTGGAAAACAAACATGGCAGGGTAGTCCACACAACCATAAAGGTACCTGATACATGTAGGGTATTCAATGTGTTACTCTGGCCGTGTCATGGGCCAACAACCAAAGTAGTGATCTATGGGGTGTGAGGAATTTGCGTGTGAGGGGTGGATGGGTAATGGTAAAATCCTCCAAGGCAATACTGTGTCGTATGCAGAAAAGGTGAACCGGAGGTGTATGAGAGTTCAGCGGGTGAAGCTGAAAGAAACACAAGCACATGTAGAAACAGCTGCAAGACAAGCAGGCAGGCCATAGTGTAGAACACAATCCCACAAACATATGAATATGGACATGTGCGATACAAATGTATAGATATGTCACCATCACATACCCACAGATTGGTCCTGATGGAACTGGCCATAACAAATGCAACACACCGGGATGCATAATGGCCTACCCAGTATCCCCTCCGCATCACACAACCCACTCCCGTACCAGAACACCCACCAAATCCAGCCGTACTTGGCCTACTGGGTCGTTGCAGGCACAGCTACACATAGTGACCCCTACGCATATGTAGTAGGTAGTGTCACCCTAGGCAATTTCAGGATTGCAAACCATGTATCCCTTGCATGTAAAACCCCCTGCACATTTTCATAAAGCCACAAAAATCTTTGGAATCTGTCTTTTTTGGTCTTGTCAAATTTTTGGGATATCCCTCATGGGATAACTAACCTGTGTAAATAGTAGAATGGGTATGAAGACACGATGTCCAATCTTGTAGATATCTGGACACAAGTCAGAATGTGCAGTAGAGGTCCATGACACTGTCCAGCCCTAAGTGGTCATGCATAACCTACTACCCAGGATAAAACACCTTCCCGTGACGCACGTGTCCTGACACGAATAGGCGGGAGAATATATTGCACACATTCGCATAGTGGCAAATGGCATAAGGGTGATGAAGACACTAACGTAAACAGGATAACCCTGATCAAGTGCGAGGGACACTTACTGTGTGCAGGCATGACCGACCATACCTGTCAACCTGTGTGAACAAGATATCTGGACAGAGCCATGAATAAAAGTGAGACAAAGGCCCAAAAGTAGGGACAATTTGTAAAGATAGCACTTAGAAACAGAAATTTGATAGAATAACAGTTTGCACATTGGCATTAATGTCCTGAAAAGTATGCAGTCTGAAATCCAACTGTCTGTCATCACGTTCCGACTTCAGTCTTTAATGATTAGCTACTGCTGTGCCAGAACACAACACTTATTACAGAGGTCCACTCCGTACATATTTACAGTAACAACCTTTCACATTTGTGTAATGTACAACTGCATACCTGTAGTCACTTCATGTCCAAAATAATAATCCCCATATGACTGAATACAGGAAATAGTCAAATGTGAATGGGAACACCCTTCACCATGGAGTATGGACTGTAACAACACTAGCCATAATATGTATTGTCAACAGAATAAGCTGCTGACAGGTGCACAAACACATGTGTCTGTAAACACAGGTAAAAGTTCATAATAGGGAGAAACTCCCTGTCCATGTGCTTCATCTGACATTTGAACTCGGCCAGGAAAGTTCCGTTTACCAGGCGGACAAGCCTAAACCAAGATCACTATATGAACACCCTGACAATCAAAGACCTGTATGTGCCAGGACTATAAGCCTTGGGGTTCTGCATATCCTTGGAGTGATTAACAATGCAGCTGGGGTCCACAGCAGTAGGCAATAGGGAATGTGTAATTTGTAGTACCGAGTTTTTCCCAGCAGGAGAATGGATGCCTGTGTTGTAAGTGAAGTGGTGAGGTGTATGTTGATGTAGCTAAGTACTATGGGTATGCATATCAATGAGGCAGAACACCAATAGAATAGTGGTTCCGGCATCCGGCCAATGTGAATGCAGTCCCGGTTGAACTACGACAACAGCACATATAAGTTTAAAGTGTAATGAATGCGTTTGTGCTGTAAACACATTTAAATATGTAAAAGTGAATGTGTGTTTCGCGTATGTCCATAAACCGGAATACAGATATGTAACTGTTATGGTCACAATTAGGAAAGGCCACATAAGCACAAATATTTATTAATAATCCACCAAGGTGTCTGGAAAAACGAAGCGGCAAGCAGAATGTAATTGTTTAGGAGCACTCCATGCTCCTAAGCAATTACATATTATTGACAAATATTTATTAAACATATGTAACCCACAATAAGGATATGCAAGTGCGCCTGTGCGTGTGTAATCCACTCACAGCATAGCAAATGAATGCTGTTTTCTCCACGTTATATATATATGGCTCATACCTGTTAACCCCGTAAAGTAAGAAACTGGACAAAGCCATGAAAACAACTGGTACAAATAGGGACAATTCCCAAATATTGCCCTAACAAACATAGAAAGTGGATAGAATAACAGGTGTTTCACTAGCATGGATTCTCTGAAGGGTATGAAGTCGTAACCTCAAATGCTTGTCATTATTTTCCAACGTCAGTCTTTAATGATATGCCACTAATTTGCCAGATAGCCACAAGGTTATGAAAAACGGACCAAAGATAAGAGGCAAACATCTGTACATTCTGTGAAAATCTGTAGAGTTGAAAGGTATGATATGGATATATATATATCTGTGTATACACATATATCCACAGACTTAAACCAAAGAAATTTATGAAATGAGGAATGTACAGACATATATGGACATATGTATATATGTACATATATATATATATATATATATATATATATATATATATATATATATATATATATATATATATATCTATACACACACGATACATTAATAGATATATACACAACAAACAAACATATGTCCTTGTAGATATAACACATGTACATAAATAGGTCACGGTATAGCTATTATGGATAGACAGACAGACATGCATGAAAGGTGAATACACTGCTGCTTTCCAAACCATTGCCTGGAAAGTACCAGCGTGACAGACCTGCAATTTCTACACTTTAAACATGGATATAGGTGTCCTTTGCAGGACCCCAAATATTGATCCCGTACTAAGTGTGTACAATAATCATCGACGCAAAGGAGTCACAGCTGCAACTACAATATAGCTGTAGATGCAACAGTAGCAGGTGCAAGGGTAATAACACATGGGTCGATAGAATGTATGACGTACGACCTGATATCTGGAGAGTGGAGAGTGCTTAGAAGTGTCTTCATACTTTATTATCGCTCACATTAAATATGTCTAATGAGTACTGTGGAGGGGTGTCAGGTATGGGAATCATGGGTATGCAGAAATGGGCCTAGGTGTTGGTTGGCACAGATTTATTAGGTCCGCCCCATGGGAGTGATCAATATACCTATGTGGGTATAGCACACGCCTATATTCTCCAAAAAGGTTGAACCCATCTACTGGATATTGTGTAAACCATTGGGGGAAGACATAGGGACTTATATCAGTGTCATGTAGGTGATTATCATGGATGGACATGCGTACGACCAAGATGGTAACCATACCTTCCAACCTTTCAGAATAAGACAGCTGGACAAAGGCATAGTACATGAAATACAAATAGGGACTATATTAAATATACCCCAGACAAAGTCAGAACATTGATAGAATAATGGCATAGTCAGGAGTATGAATGTTATGAGGGTTAGTAATCATGAAATACAAATGTCAGTCATTATTATCTAACTTCACAGTCCTTAATGCCTTGCCAGTAATTTACCAGAAAGGCACATTATTATGAAAAAAGTAACAAAATCATAGGTCAAACCTCAGGACATTTACCCATAATGTGTACAGGTGAGAGGTATGAAGGTAACCCATCCTAAATAAATGTACAGAACTAGTGATACTAGGTGGACAGGTGAGAAGAAAGACATCAGGACAAATGACAAAACATGTACAAGTCAAAAGCATGTACCTTGACAAATGTGAATGACAATGTATGCCCTGTGAAAGTCATTGTGGAAGTTTAATAGAATCAAAAGAAATGTGTCCCTCAGGGTGTCATGCAGTGTCCCCGATACAGTGTCCAGTCCCCCATACTCGCACGTGAGTTCTGCCACTGACGGAAAGCGCAAATACCGGTGAACACATAAGGTACATGATAGAATAATAAGTGTGGATAAGCACCTGTTGGCCTTTGTGAGGAATACAACCCTCTGGGTCCTGCAATAGGAATGTAATGGCATCTGGCCTGTGATGCCGCCATATATTGTGTGTATTGGTGTAAGAAAATGATATCCTGTATCAGAAACAGATACATGTCAGAGGAAACAGTATTATCGACTGCAAGATAACTCAGAAGGTATGAAAAGCGCTGCAGTAGGAAGTTCAGTATTGACCGCAGGTATGTGCTGACATGTCAAATGACACAGCAGTCTATATAAAGTACCTATAGGGCTGTCACCTTTACAAATGATGACAGTGGGAGCTGCTCTGTAGAAATGCCAGATGTAGCAGGTCACAACATACCCACAGCCATGCATACACCACAAATAGACATAGCACACAGCAAAGCCTAGGCCATGATACACGAAGCTTCCGGCGTGTACGAGTAGAGTGAGAGTAGAGCAAGGAAAGATGTCTGCCAAGCTATTCAGCAAACTCCTGTAGGGGCCTGTAAGACTGCCCGTAACACGAACGGTGCACAGACAATGTTGGGATTTGCAACATACCCCATTTGTATGTGAAAGCTATGCAAATGATGTAAATATGCGATACATGAAACAGTAAGCTGTCCGTGCAAGAGCAGAGTTATGTGTAGAAATGTACCCGGATGTTAAGCGAGTAATGTTCTGCACGTGGCTAAATGGAGCAGTGACAGCTGCAAATACAGTATGCATACAGTCAAAGAAGCATGCCAATGTCCAAATATAAGGCCAGTGGCATTATTGTCAATAGGATATCAATAAAACTGTAGTTGTCCTCCCCCGATCTCCAGTGTGGAAGCGTAGCGCAGCTTAGAAATGCTGCGCTTCAAAACAAGTCAAATATGTATAATATACATACAAAATGTAGGTTTAGTTAGATGTTAGTACACCATGCAGATGAATGGCAAGCTGGAGACAACATGGCTACTGCGTACTGGTTGTTATGTGTGGAAGCGCTCTGTCAGAGATGTAACGAAGCATTTGTAGGCAATCTGATGCAAGTGAGGCTGAGGATAGTGAATCACAATATGTCATGCCATATGGGCCAAGCCTCTACAGTGTAGTGTAGGATAAGAGGACTATTAGAGTAGAAGATAGGTGACAACATGAGTGTGTATGTATAAAACACTGTAATCTTACCGGAGCAGTGTCACATGTTTGCTGTCAGTACTCATCAGTGTAAGAGGCGTGTTATGATCTATCCTAGGGAAAGTCAGGAGACTGATGGTGTACGCCATGGATACCACCGATGTTTCCTGCAAACCTGCCTACAGTGTGTCTGCACCTGTGTGCACCAGTATGCCTGAGTAAGCATGTGTGCGCGTGTGTCAGCCCGTGTGCGCATGTTGAAGAACGAGTAAGCTAGTGTACGAATGTTGAAGCCCGTGTAATGTTGTGTATGCCAGTGTACACGTTTGTAAGCATGTATAAATGTGTACTACACACATCACACACGTACTGCGCACTCAGAAACACATGCTGCCAATACTACACACATCAGTGAAATGGCACATGGATGGAGAATACATCATCAGAATTAACAGTGCTGTAAACTATGCTACATTGATGGTCATAGCTGCAATGCATCATGCCTGCTGATATACACCTAGAAGAATATCACACTTTGTTTTAACAACATTCTAACATCAATACAGTGGAATAAAGCCACCGTGTGCATCAGCACCAGGTTAGTCTGATCCTGCATCAATGTTACACATCACAGGTGGTGGTACAGGTGACATCATATGCACAGGGTGTGGTGTTACATTTCCAGAGCTGTCATTGAGCCATCCAATCTACACATAGGTATGTGTGTGTGTGTGTGTGTGTGTGTGTGTGTGTGTGTGTGTGTGTGTGTGTGTGTGTGTGTGAGGGACAATGGTTATTGCATGGCCCAATGCTGATGCAATGGGTGTGTGCATGTGATAGCCCTAACTGTTTGTGGTAAGTATGTGTGTCTGCATATACATAGGTACAGCATGTGTCAGCCATATACAGGAGGTTGTGGGACAGTCACAGACCGTACCTGCCAGGCTGTAGAGATCACCATTACTGGCCATGGACACCCCTCCATGCATCCAACACTAACCCAGTCTTGCACCTGTCAATGTATACACATACAGTCCTGAGATCTGTACTACAACCTGTGGATAAACGGGAGTCAGTAATGTTAACCTGAGTTGCATAGTATTGTCAGTTAATACATACGTATATGAGCCATACTCACCCTCCAAACCACTGCTGACTGTTGCCGAGATGTGCACATGACCATTCAACAGTGCTGTACTAACATTGTTTCCAATGCCCCTTGTAATACCCAGCAACACAATAACCGGTCAATACACAAGTATAACCCAGGATCACTACAGCACACAGTATGTGCACTATCACAGAGCCATAGCAGATGTACATACATCCAAGGTGATCACGTACAGATAATGCAGCACATTCAAGACTGATAATCTCAACATACATATCTATATACAGTATATATATATATATATATATATATATATATATATATAGATAGATATATACACAGACACACACACACACACACACACACACACACACACACAACACACTTGGCAGGGTTGGGAGCAGAACACAGATGTAACCACTGTACCACACAACAGCATTACGCAGTTACAGAATGCTCTACCGTGATTAGTAGATCACAGCATTCACACAGGCATACGTCTAGCCTGCAGACAGCAGCATCAAAGGCAAAGACGATGCACGGATGTTATGGAGAGTGAATACTGTAAAAGCAATGTACTGTTGTCATGCAGCTGGAAACACACACACACACACACACACACACACACACACACACACACACACACACTTGGCAGGGCTGGGAGTCGAACATACCCCTACCTACCCTATCACACTACAGCATGACGCATTTACAGAATGCGCTACCGAGATAACTGAACACAGCAGTCCCAGAGGCATACTTCTACGCACGTGTCATCATCCGCAAAGGCAAAGATGCCGGTAGGAAATATCTGTGGTGTGAGGCATCTAAAAGCATGACTGAGTCCCCAGGCAGACGAGAGCATGCGTGCGCGCGTGCACACACACACACACACACACACACACACACACACACACACACACACACACACACACACACTTGGCAGGGCTGGGAGTCAAACATACACCTACATAACCTATCACACTACAGCATGATGCATTTACAGAACGCGCTACCGAGATAACTGAACACAGCAGTCCCAGAGGCATACTTCTAGGTGCGTGTCATCATCCGCAAAGGCAAAGACGCTGGTAGGAAATATCTGTGGTGTGAGGCATCTAAAAGCATGACTGAGTCCCCAGGCAGACGGGAGCATGCGCACACACACACACACACACACACACACACACACACACACACACACACACTTGGCAGGGCTGGGAGTCGAACATACACCTACCTACCCTATCACACTACAGCATGACGCATGTACAGAATGCGCTACCGAGATAACTGAACACAGCAGTCCCAGAGGCATACTTCTAGGTGTGTGTCATCATCCGCAAAGGCAAAGACGCTGGTTTGAAATATCTGTGGTGTGAGGTGTCTAAAAGCATGACTGAGTCCTCAGGTAGACAGTAGCATGCGCACGGGCACACACACACACACACACACACACACACACACACACACACACACACACACACACACACACACACACACACACACACACTTGGCAGGGCTGGGAGTCGAACATACACTTACCTACCCTGTCACACTACAGCATGATGCATTTACAGAACGCACTACCAAGATAACTGAACACAGCAGTCCCAGAGGCATACTTCTAGGTGCGTGTCATCATCCGCAAAGGCAAAGACGCCGGTAGGAAATATCTGTGGTGTGAGGCATCTAAAAGCATGACTGAGTCCCCAGGCAGACGGGAGCATGCACGCGCACACACACACACACACACACACACACACACACACACACACACTTGGCAGGGCTGGGAGTCAAACATACACCTACCTACCCTATCACACTACAGCATGATGCATTTACAGAATGCGCTACCAAGATTACTGAACACAGCACTCCCAGAGGCATACTTCTAGGCACGTGTCATCATCCGCAAAGACAGGGACGCTGACAGGGATTGTATAGAGAGTGATCAGTCTGAAAGCATACAGACATATTACTGTCCCACAGTAGACATAGACAAACACACGGCAGTGGTGTGATCGGGGCAACTAAAGATTTACGGAGCACTACAACAACAATACATAGACATCCTTCAAGATAGTCGACCAGTGTGTACTCGGTAGGCATCCATCGTGACATTGAAAATGGACATCTGTTGCCTGGAAGACCACCATCGCCATACAGGATGTCAACGGCCATGACAATGCACAGAGGGACATCACTGACACAAGGTGTCACTGGCTATGGCCACATGCTTAGTAATACACGTCCATTCGGACTGTACTGTGTGTCGATTTACACAACGGCGTATTGGGCATGCTCACACACTTAGCAGTTGCAAAGGGCCGTTGTGCATGCAGACGGAGTCTAAACATGCAAGGGCTCAGTTTGGACTGTTCTGTGTGTCCATCTACACAACAGCATACTGGGCATGCTCACACAGCAGTTGCAAAGGGCCATCTTGCATGCAGATGGATTCTAAACACGCAAGGGCTCAGTTTGGACTGTCCTGTGTGTCCATCTACACAACAGCATACTGGGCATGCTCACACACTTAGCAGTTGCAAAGGGCAGTCTTGCATGCAGACGGAGTCTAAACACAGAAGGGCACAGTAAGGTATAACTGTCCCCACGCACAGGGTGGACACTCACATGCAGTGACCAGTACACACTCAGGTGCCATCACAGCTGTCACAGGTGCAGATCACAGACGTACACACCGCAGTCTACACTGTAGCGGTCAAAACATCACCATGTCATTGTTGCAGCAATACACAGCCATACATTACCACAACACTGTGTGACACATGACCAGTGGACTGTACAGAGGTCTACAGCAACTGTGTAGAGTACACATGTACCAACAGGGTTCCAACAGGTGTTATGCATTGCAATGATACCACTATACATGACCAGGTCAGCTCAAGACATACCAGGGGCCCTGGGTCTTACACAGCTGTGACAGATGAGTGTTGCTGTACACCAACGAACACACATGTTTGGATATGTCATACATGTGATTGCAGTGGATGTGTGCATGGACCACACACACAACACATATGTACATAGCATAGCTTTTGCTGTCCCCCATGCAGAAAGGTGGCTTAAGCAATCATACGCAAATGGAAGGTGGGTCCATGTCTGTTGAATGCTCACAGTACAGGAGGTAGCAATGTTGACCGAGGACACATTCCCCTGTACTAGTCGCCCATGACACCCGTGATATCATACCACAGTCCATGTGTTATGCATGTCAACACACATGTCCACCAATAGCAATGCATACAAACATGGCTACAGGAGACGCATGTAGGACCAACACACATGTACAATCTGTACTGTGCATGCAGCAACCATGCATGTGCAGTGGCTGATGTCCGTAACTCATCTGTGCCTAACTACAACATGCAGTCGCAATGCAGCCCCATCATTGACACCTGTATATGGTGACATACTGACAGTACAGTTGGTTGTACATCACATATGGAGGGATGTGTGTACATAAAGTGTGATCCACCTGTGTAGATGGATGTTTGCTGGGGATGGCTCACAGGTGTGTCACACGCCATCCTACCATGACATGTGCAAACAGTACGCTATGTCACTGTTACTTGACGGTGATGACATAACACTTACACAGTAGTCAGGTGTTACCGACTGTATGTCACATGACACCTGTAACACTTACATCCTCCCGTGTGCATATAGCAGCACAATTGCCAGACATAGCATTGGTACACATAATGTGGACAATACCGCTGCATGTCTGTCAAACGTCTCATCATATGGCAGGTGTATCATTCCCAGCACTGCCATGTGTGTCCGCTTGTGTGACCACATATGCCACATATGGTGGGGATTACGTCCCAATTGTTACACACCCCTGTACACCATTGTAGAGATCTGTACATACTGCAGTGTGGAAAGCATGACGTCGGCAGGTGTGGTACATCACACACATCGGCTATCCATATACACATTTGTGGTTACCACAGTGTGTGTGTGTGTATGTATGTATGGCTGTCTGGTGCTTGGTGTGAGGGTGTATGGTACCATACAGTGAAAACAGGATCACCAACCCCTCATGGTGATGCAGTCTACTACCCTGTTGATGCCATCGGTCCCAGCAGTACTGGCTACCTGTGCATGTTCCTTCTCTGTGTCACATCGTGTGGGTGCAAAGTACTGTGAGGGTGATGACCACATAGGCAAGGGTCCTCACCTCAACACTATGGGGTGTGCATTATAGTGTTGTAGACCCCATGAATGTGGGCATGTTCCTGTAATGTGACAGGGTATTACTGCTACACAGTGTGGCCTCATGCTATCAAGTGGCCTCTAATGTCATCATTGGCCAGACCACTGTGTACAACCCCTGCACCATGTCAACATACCTGTAATGTTTCCTGGTATGTATGTCACGTCTCTGGCCGCTGTAGCCTGTTCAACTGACCACATGCTTCAGGTGCAGTATATGTGTGGACATCTGTGTCATGTTACACTTTCCAACAGTCAGGTTGAGGGTACGTTTAGCATGCTGATATTGCCATACGTGCCTGTGAGTACTCCACAGTTACACCTGGGGGACTGCAAGCACTGCTACCTGTAGGCACATGCCAGTACACCATAGGAGGGAACCAGGGCATCATTACCAACATGCTGTTACTGTTGTAACCGAGACACATACTGTGAACATATCACAATGCATGCTGCACCTGTACTACATGGTATGTCTGGTGCATGTCGACAGTACACAACCGATGTCATATACATGTCTCTCACTATTCACACACAACCAATGCAACATACACTTCCCTCACTATGCATACACAAGTAATGTAAGATACACCTCTCACTATTCTGTTCACCCTGTGCATCAGACCATTTGAGCATATCCCTGCACCGATGGTGTGGATGACAGGGATGCGGCACAGGCTTCATCATATGCACAGGGTGATAATGTTTACCAGGGGCATAGGCTGCACCAATGGATGACATCATGTGTGTGGGTAAGGGCCGGTGATTTGAGTGGACATGTCTGTTCAGTATGCATGTGGGTGTTGTGGAGCCCTACAGTTGTGTTTGCTGTGTGCGTGTATGTGTGCACACAGTTCTGTCATTTGTGAGGCCTACACAAGGGTATTATCGACAGCTCCAGATTGTACAGACCAGGTTGTACAGCTCACTGTGTCCAGCCATGGCCACGTGTCCTGTGCCTGCCAGGGGTTGCACGGGCACTACCAGGTGGAGGTACAGAATGGCTACTGTCCAATGACACATGGCCACTGGAACCGTGTCCCCACTGGGAATGTCCAGGGCCACGTCCACGTGGCCTGCTGTGTCCTGGTGTGGACAGCACAGCACCAGCTGCACTGCTACTGCTACTGGCACTATGGGAGCGGCCATGTGAGGTGGCACGCTCATGTTGACCTGCACTAGGTGGTGTAGCTGGCCTACGTCCACATGGCCTATGCCTCACCCCTACCAGATGTTCCAGCACAGACAGCTCACGCTCGTGGATTGCCATTCCACGGTCAAGGATTCTGACCATGTCACCCAATCGCCTGTCCAGAACATCAGCAATCTGCTGTTGAGCACCTACCAATGCCTGGATGTTGTTGTTTAGGGTACTGATAGCAGCCCTCTGCAGCCTCTGCCCTTCACTGTTCTGCCATTCGGCATGTGCCTGTGCCGCCATTACAGTCTGAAACATGCGTCTGGTGATTCCAGCTGCTGCACTATGTCCTGCAGGTGCATGTCTGCCAGAGGTCCTCCTACAAGCAGCAGTGGCCACATGCCTGTGCGGCACATCTGCAGTCAGTACACTGACACCATGGTGTGGAGACACACCTTCTGTAGCCACCACATGTTCCTGTTCAACGCTAACAGATGCTGACTGTCCTTCCTCTATGGCCACTGGTGATGCGATATGTGTTGGCAGCTGAACTGTGTGTGGGGAAGAGGGGGACATAGCTGGGATGGCAACCGTTGGCACAGATTCAGCCCCTGACAAACCTGCCTGTACCTCATGCATATGTTCATCACTGCTACCATCTGTGGGGACACTAACATCAGATGGACCGCAGGAGGGTAATGCACCTACATCACCTGTGAATGCAAAGAAAGACTGTAAATTACAATAGACACGCACTGACACACACACACACACACACACACACACACACACACACACACACACACACACACACACACACACACACACACACTGACACCCACACTGACACACACACACTGACACACCATGCATGTGATATGACAGATGGCATGCAGCATGCTTGTGATACAGCTGACAGCATGCAGCTCAGACATCAATAGTGTTTGTAAGCATACCCCCTGGAATGCACACTAAAGCAAGCAGGTGTCATATCATTAGCCATGAAATTCACACGATCATGGTAGTATGCATGCATCCCCGTGATACACCATGTGGACCAGAACAGGATAGCAGTACACATGGCTGACGTGATCTTGACATGTAATCTGCTGATGTGTGCATTAACATGCATACATGTCTGACACAATGGTGTCCTGACACATGTACAGCGTTGTACTGGGTATCACATTGCGGTGTTGTCCGTATGCCCTACAGATAGAATGCATGTTGAGCAAATGTGCATGGGCATGGTAGAGGACTGTGAGCCATCTACATTGCTGTACAGTGTGAAGTACAGACACTGTGCCATTGCATGGCATCATGAGGTGTCTATATTGCTAAACAGTGCATAATATGTACACATTGCATATCCAGAACTGCATGCATACCCATGACATACCTGTGGATTGTGACCCATGATGCTGAGGTGTATACACACCACACTAAACCACGCTGTGTCATGTGACAGATCACTGGAGGACATACAGATGACACCCCTGCAAGATAACTACAGAGTGTTAGCTGCCTGGCAACCATGTCCACACATAGCGGACCTGTCATGTCACCATTTCACACATGACATTGATGTACCACATACACAAGGTGCACAGCTAACAGTGATGTCCTACGGCAGCAAGGGAAATGTACAGTATCTGTGGCCTGGTGTCACTGTCAGTGGAAGCTGTAAAGGTGACTACTGTCATGCTATGACACAGGCGTCATGTTCAACACATCTTATGAGGTAGATGTCAGTGACACCTCCACTAGCTGTGCACAGGCATTTAAGATGTGCAGCGTACCACATCACCTGTACAATCGGTCTAGTAGGGCTGTAATTGGACCATGTGTGGACAAAGTGAGACAGGGTGTATCCACATCACAGCTACTGTGTGGCTACGTGTCTCTGGCCATCCCCCATGGCCATGTGTGCACATATGTTGGTCATATGTGTATGATGGCTGTCTATCACACATGTCTGTGTTGTCCCATATGACATACACCCATAGATGTTGGATATGTCACCATCCACAGGGCTATGCAGACAACAGGTGTATGTGTGTTATGTGGGGTATGGGTTATGGGCAAGTGTGACAATATTGCAACCAAAACACTACATGTCTGAGACATTTTGGATGGCACAGCACAATGTGTGAACCATTGCAGGGGCATATAACACAATGGTGATGCCTGTGGGCTGCCCATATCACTGCTCACTGTGTGGTACTGTTTTGTGTACCACACATTTTGTTCCACTGTATAGTACATATGCCTCCATTGTAGAACACCTCCACCATTGTATGCACAGCTGGACACACATGTAGCAATGACAAATACTGTGGTTTCATGTCTGCGTGTCATTTCATTTGCATATATTGCACATGGGTGGCCTGTATGGATGATGGGTGATGCGACCTGTATATCATGTCTGGAATGAACATCATGTGTACAAGTATTAACTGGCCACATGGCAAATAGATCTATGCTTTGACATGCCTGATACTGATGGCAGTCTCACCTGCAATGGACTCTTGTCTTTGCGGCACACCAGAGGTACCTGTATAGGGCTGACACAGCAATATGAACATTATCCATGACTGTATGACAGCCACAGGGTGCACTGTGCAAGTTAACACATTCGCCTGTACAATAGCATATAGTAAGCACATGTGTGCATACCATACCTCTCAACCTCTTAGAACTATAAATCTGGACAAAGCCTACTATGATGGGGGACAAATAGGGACAGATGTGAAATATTGCTCTTACAAACTTAGAAAGTTGCTAGAATAATAGGTTTGCATGCACATCTTTTTTACAAGGAATGTGCAGTTGTAAACACAAATGTTTTTCATCATTTAATGACTCCAATCCTCAGCTATTTGCCAGAAAGGGACAGATATTAAGGGGAACACACCGACAATATGAGGCAGACATCTGGACATTCTGCAAATACCTGTACAGTTCAGAGGTATGGTGCATACACAGGGTAGCACACTGTAGTAGGCAGCATGTGTGTCCACATACCTTGCATATGTTGTTACATTACATGATGTACAGTGACACATGCATGTACGTGGGATATACTGGCCATATGTTCAGTACTGACTTACCAGGCAACTCCAGGCTCATTGGTTGGGAGACACCCACCTCCACGATGGCAGCTAGTGTTTGTGGGAGCTGTTCTGAGGGTGTCCCCAGACTGGCCAGTAGCTCCTCTGTGTGTGTGAGTGGAGGCTGGGTTGGTGGCCCACCACCTGTTCCACCTTGTTCCCTGGTGATTGCAGTGGCACGCTGTTTTGCATGATGTATCAAGTCCATGCAGTGTCTGTGCACCTGCTGGTAGGTGCGGTTGTGGCCACCCACTTCGTTGACCCTCCTGCAAAGATCCTGCCACAGGTCATCCCGCTGCTGTGCGTGCTGTGGCACATGGCTAAATAACACCTCATAGTTCTCATGGAGGTACGGGATTAGGACATCATCCTCCTGTCGGCTGTATGCTGGTAGGCGTGTACAAGGCATTATCTGTAAGACATGATGAAGGTGACAGGTCACATTTTCAGACATGTACAGTGATACTGCTGCACATACATTTCTAGTACATCTGCACAGTTATCTTTGCAAATCATCATGACACTAACATGACTGGCATGTACGTGTCTCACACATGTAACACCCATTATGCATTGGATATCATCTCCATATATGTGTGTCACCTCATTACAGTGTTCATACTGCATGTGATTGCTGTCTTCATGTGGGCATGTCTGTTTGTCTGCACTGGTGTTCTTATCTATCTGTACATGCCTGGATGTGTCCACAGTAATGCTGTTGACCTTGATGCTGTGTATATGTCACATATCAACAAGAACACAGCCTTAATGGAACTGGGCAGTGACTATGCACCAAGTACACATGGAAACCTGTACATGCATCTGTTTTGCCATAGACATCTACACTGCACTGTACAGCTGTTCAACATCCTGCCATGGATCGCCTGTGTTGCACATGTGATAGACATGGGACAATGGCTAGTCGGACATCATTTGCAGGTAAGGTTATCGGCTATAGCATGCACGGGCTGGGTTTACTAGCTGTATCCAACACCCATTACACCAACGCGAGGGGCATCAGTGACACATTACTGATCCAGACAGTTGATATTACATCTACCATACGGCCATCACACCATGTATGACAGGGATGATATGTGCAGCTATGTGGACAGGGCTGCATGGTATGGCGGGAGTATGTCACAGGTATGGCACACGGATCTGTCCAGCATGTAGCCATCCTAGTCATAGGACGGTGGTTGTCCATGACGTATGTCTTTCAAATCAGGCTGTGGACATGTAGCATATCCAACAGCATAGTGTGGCATATATCTGTATGCAAGGTGGATAGCATGCTGCATACTGGAGGTGAGTATTGTGGAGGCTGGTATTGGCCATCCACGCATGGCCCCTACCCCTGGAAGGTGATATGTGTTCCAATATTGGTCACACGGGTGCTGTGTATGCCTGTCCAATGATGTCCGTGCTCATGGATGCCACCCTGTCATGTCATGGGTACCTCGGATGACCACCTAAAGGGCCATGGAGATGTCTCCAGCTCAGGGAGGTGTACTGCACAACACCATCCCTAACACAGTGTCCATAATGTTGACCACAGCCTAGGTGGTACTTAATGGGTACAAGGATATTCCCCTAGCGGTGACATTGCTGATATCATCCACCAGAATGTGCACATATGTCACACACCTCACACACACAGCCCATTCTGTATGTTGTTTACAACACTCTGACTACTATTGCCCATAGGTCATGGCCATTCACATCCTCACATACACAAATGGCTGACATTTGTCTGTGTGGTATGGGCTACAATGAGGGTGGGGTACAACACATTAACCCTGGTTTACTGTAGCTGACACTGGTGTGATATGCACATGTCACTGTAGCACCTTTAGTAGTTGTGAGTCTGTCAACAGGCCACTGGTAGAACACTCCTGTGACATACAAAGGCATGTGCAGTCAAACATCCGTACTGTCTTGTACATCTGTACTGCTAACATCTTCATTGATAATGGTTCATGGACTTGCAGACCATACCCGGCAGTGTTCTGATGTGGTGCCACCAATCATGACTGTCGTCAACACTTGTGGGTTGATATTATCCAACACCCTATCTGTATTGTATGGGCATGCTCGTCACTTGTTCAGAGCTTCTTGGCACGTTATGAGCTACTGCTTAGTATAGCACCCATTCCACAACAGTCCTCACAGGTACACTGTCTGTCCATACATTTCCAGCTTGCTTACAGTACAACAGCTGTCGTACACACATCACTCACATATCTCGTGAGACATGGTGGTTTATATGGCATGTCCACCTGGCACGTACCAGTTATATACAGGCATGTCCAACTGGCACGTACCAGTGCTATTGCCTGTCTATATGATGACTTTGTTGTACATGTGGCAATAGAGCTATTCTCATGTACACAGTCAATGCACACCTCCCAACATACAACAGTACAGCCTGTGGGGGATGCACATATGCAGCCCTGGTGGGGGTTATACTGTCACCAACCCTGACTGCACCTGACAGTCATGTGGGGATGTGTAACATTCGCAACACACCCCACTCATCACATAGTCCCACATGATCCCCACCACAGGCCACACATACGGAGACACCTTGTGCAGTACCCCTCCATACTCTGTGTAGGCACCAATGGCAGCCCACATCGCCAAACACAACCACACCAACCTATAGCCCACAGACACGTGTTCCCATCACATACAGCCAATAGGGTGTCATAACATACACAACACACCTGCCATAGGTGACTCTGTCGGCGGTCACACTGCTGTTCCACTCAGCAGGCTACACAAGGTGATAGTCACTTACATCCTGCTGTCAGGTAACTGGTTCTGCAACATAACCTATGCACCCATGCCACACCTCAGCAGGTACGATGTGACTGTCATTTTCCATGTTTGTGTGACTGAAGTTGTATCTCAGGGCACAGACTACGTGTGCAGGGACATGCAATAGCCCACCAGTCTTGTAGCCCTGATGGTGTGGTCCGAGGCCTGGGGAGCATTATGCAGTCATCCGGACCTGTTACCACTGTACAATGACCGACTGTGTCACTCCAACAGTTGCCCATGCTTCTGCTGTCATTCCATAGGCATCTGGTATCTGTCCACTTTGACAGACCTGGTCAAACAACATGATGCCTTGGCACAGTTGACCTGCACCTGTCAGCCCTGGGAGTACAGTTCACATGTTGGAATCTTGCTGCTTTTATACTGCCTGTCTTGCACAGTGTCCATTAACAGTCACCACCAGAACGGGAACTGGCTAGCAAAACATGTGATCATGTAACACAATGCTTGACATCATCCTCTGTGACGCATGCAGGCAAGGCACACCTGATACTGCACCACTTCAATATCTCTGCAGTGACTGGGACCTGCCTCTAGGCTCTGCAGAGCACACCTGCAATGACTGGTTATAGACAGACCGTACCTCTCAGGCACGTACCTGGACTGGCACACCCACGGCTGAGGTGTCCCTATATTCCACTATGTTGTACACACATCCTGGCTGGTTACTTAGCACAATGCATCACAGGTGCTCCATGTGCAAATAACTGTGTCCGGAACTGCTATACACAGTGTTACAAGCTGCGGATTCAACATACCCCACGGTTACCAGACCTCATTTCATGGTGTACTGGACAGTTGGGCTCATACTGCTGCTACTGATGTGAGACTGACAGTAACCCACACTTAACTGTGATAGCCACACATGTACCGACACATTAGGTGTAAGCTGTCCGTGAGTCATAACCTCTGCTCGGCTGGATCGACCCATACACACCACCTCCAAGACCAACAGTATCCTTGACATGGACACTACCAACATGTGACTGCTGTTCCACACCTGAGGTTATCCCCTCATTGGTGGAATCTGAACATATGCTACTCACCCTTGTTAGCCACATACCGGCACCACACACTTCACGGCATACACAGTACAAGAGTACTACAACACCTACTACAGATGTCTTATGACAGCGGTAGTTGATGTCATGACACATGTGCAGGTGGACAATGCACATACAAATGCTGAGACATACCCCAGTGCACTTCATTAGCACGTACACAACAAAATGGATCATGCTATTCCACACAGAGCCATGATGGTACACAGCAGATAACAGACGCCACTCTGGGGGTGCAGTTCCATGGACATACTTTACAACAACAGGTGGGGGCTGTTGCACAGTGGTGTACATTCCCATGGGTGGGGTAACTCACTGGTCAGCCTCGGTAGGGCCACGGAATCCCTCATCACATACTCCATAACTAGCTACGTACACATTGCTGCGACACATTCTGAGATGTACCACAAGGTATTATGGTGGTATGTCAGTAGTCATATGCAATACTCACATCTGCTCACACATACAACTGTCACTCTGGAACATGACAGAAACAGGTGATGTTGGCAACATGCTGTCTGATGGCTTCAATGCTAATATTACTCCCTCTCACTCCCTACAGGGCCACATTCCTTGCAGGAACATTGTGGTGTCCCTGCAGTCACACCTACACAGTACTGACCTGCACTCTATATGTCCTGAGACACTGGCCCCTTGTCACCCTACAAAATCCCAGGCTGTGATGTCCACAAACCTCTGAATGACATGTCTTCCCACTGGGACACCATATTCAGTAATAGCCTTGTACCAGACATTGTGGTTCCTGACTGGCACACAGCGACAGTTACACTCCACACAGGTGACGCCACAATGCACGACTGGGACTATTGCCCTACACACTTAACTGGACTGTTCTGCATGGCTATAGGGCACATCATCATGGACATCATTCGATGAGACTCTGTTTTGCTCCTGTCCTTTGATGCCAGCCAGGTTGGTCTTGTTGGGGCCACAGCATGCCTCCTACACCTGGTGAACTCCTTTCATACAGTGACCAGAGTAGTTGATGATGACACGGGGGTCCACACAGCCTACATTGTCCTCTCGCTGCCTTTCAGCACCGTTCTCCATTCTGGTATTGACAACATACATATCCACCTGCACATCAAAACATATGTCTCAGGATGTTATGCAAAGTGGCTAATGGATGGGACACACACACTGAGGGTAGCATACCATATCACATACTGCATTTCAGTTACACTTGGCATACCACAGTCCTCAGTCATGGGGCCCTCATGTTCGGTATATGCTTCCCTGAGGTACAGGCTACCACAGAGGGACCTTCCCTGACTAGCTTTACAGACCACTGCATACCAAGTGCCGTTGTTGATCCACCAGCTGATACGGACCCCATCCATACGGGTGTCACTGTGACGGATACCTGATATGAACAACATGGCCTCAACCTGCATGACACTAGGTATGAACATCACCTGTGCAGTACACCATCCACCCACTGGTTATCACATAGGTGTTAGTCCCCTACATACATGTCGCATTGTACGTGTTTGTACTACACATGTATGTCGTACATACTCCTGTGATTACCACATTGCCACTGTGGCGTGGATATCCTTCTATGTGTCCACACTTGTCTGTACTGGGTGTGTAGCTGATACATAGGCACCCATTGTACATCTGAACACCAGACTTATACACACATTCAAGGGTGCAACACCCCGCTTAGGGTGTACCTTACACAACAGCTACAGCTTTACATAACACAACATTAACACGCCATGACGTTTATTGAGCTACGACAGTTAAAGTATGCAGCTGAAGTACAGACACCACGTCTGTACACATTTGCAAACTACATACTCAGGGGTGACCTCTGCTGCATAGACAGGGCTCATGTCTGCAGCTATGCTAATGGATATACTCCGCATACGCGACATAAACAAAAGCCACTGTGAGCATCATGCTCATGGATATGTGCACACACGCAACAATGTGTGGGATGTGCTTGGGGGTTGCATTCCCAGACCGGACAATCACCATGCTTTGGAACAAGATTCCTATGTACATCACGCAGGGACACTCAGTAGCACTGTTCATGTGATACCTCACTTGGTGGATGGTGGACACATGTATGCCAGGGATAACTGCAGTGGCTGTACTGTGCAGAGATGCAGGTTACACATGGCTCTTCTGTTCACAGGACACTACCCTAGAGAGGTGTCACTGGTGTGAACACTGTAGTTGTTGTTACACATAGACTTGCCAGACTGCATGGTACCCCACTATGAACCTGTGGAGCTATTACATGTTCTTTGTACATGGTTACTGGAGTAGCCCTTCCATTTAGATTAGCTGTCACGCTATTACAATGTCCCATAACTACAAGCCATATATATCCTGTTATTGTACACGCCAATCATGTTCCTGTTTGTCTGTCACATCTCTTCTGCTATTCTAGTATGGGAGAAATGTTTGCGTCCTTTGCAAATGAACAGAGTGGATTACATTATTTATTTCATCATAACTGTTTATAAATAAATTAATTAAATACTACTCACATCACTATACAATACCTTTGGTATGCATAATATGCCCGTTCTCCTGTGTAGCATATCTGACATATCAATCTACTATACTATACATTACACATATTTTACATGGTATCCCATAATGCAAAGCATACTTGCACAGCGGGACCACCTTAGACATGTCATTGTCATTATATGCCCATACACATGTGTACTGTTACAGTATATCCACATATACTATCCCCTGTTATGGCATGTACTTGTTGGACATACCCTGCCACTGACGGCGGGACATATGGCATTGTTCTGTTTAAAGCCCTCATGTTGCATCCCTTGTGGTGTCTGTGCTGTTTACCTTGTGGCCCACTGCTGGATGCACAACTTCTACAAGCGTTAGTATGATCAGCAAGACATCACTACATAAATACCATTTCCCACTTTATGCATTGCGGACACTTTTAATTACTGCAAACCAGGCTATACATACACTGACATAAGTTAATACAGAGCATGCTATACATACAGTTACATACCGAGTGTTCTACATACCTTGATATCGTTCCAGTATTTCGTCTCTATCTCGCTCTTCTGTATCACTCTTTAAACTGTTTTACGGTATGAGCATATGGTTTGCATATCTGGCAAGTCATCCTAATATACGTCGATACCTGCAACATGTGGTTTACTGCCACCAATTGGTGTTCCTGTGTGGCTAATTATATGCACTTCAGCTGTGCAGCTACTCCATTCGCCAATTACGCGGCAACAGTGGGGTATAATTGAATTCTCCACTTGGGTGTTGGCCATTTGCCCTACCTTCGGGGAGATGGCCTGTATTGCGTTTGTTGTGTGTAATTGCAATTGCTATGTGTAGAGCTAAGTGTAATTTGGAGTCATGCCCTCCGTGGATTGTGTGTGACGGCTTGAGTATGTGGTTCTACATGTGACTGTACCTGTCATCGCACCCGTCTGATAACGGACTATTGCAAACAACACCTGTAACATCGCCGTTTGTTCCATTATACAATGGATACAATTTTGCATGGCACCTTTAAATGTGTCTCTCAAAAGATATGTTAACAGTTCAGCAGATTTAATTGACTAACTGGATGTTTGTGCTGTGATTATGGTCTGTATTGCTATTGTTTCCAGTGTGGGGGATGTAGGCGGGTGTACTTTTTTTTTTGTGGGGCTTGCATTTCTACGTAGTCCATATATATTTGTGTGGGCTCCTTCCCTAATTAAAGAGCTATCACTTAGTAGACTTCTGTTACGGGATTTTACTTTGGGCCATTGTTAATTGGTTTCTATATGGTATGCAGGTGAGGTTGATACTTCCATACCTCCGGATGTACGGCGATATGTGCAGGGATATTTCTAAATGACAGGTGTCCCAGATATTTGCAGTCATTGCAGTGGTGTTGGTGTCAGACCCTCTGTGGCATGGCTTGCCACCTTTTCATATGGCCATAGTTGGACACTTGTGGGTCACACAGTGGTGTTTACAGACTGACATATAGCCACGGTCAGTACACAGGATAGCACATACTTTTATCCTCATTACATACCTATTGTTCTTGGACTTTGCCTACTTATCAGTTTGCATGTAACATTTCCATTTCTTACATACAGGCATGACTATTTCCTGCAACTATTGCATAATATTTGGCACATACTAATGTCCTAAACTCTCGGACAGTTGCCCTTTGTAATGTTTTATGTCAGGACACACCTGCCCAAGGAGGGGCTGTCCCTCCCGATGTGGGACAGGTGTTTACTGCATGCCTACGGCTAGCTATACCCGCACCTACCATAATCATCTACCTCCGAGTTGGCACCTACAGACACACGATGCAGGCACACACGCACACACACATTACAGTCACATGGAAACACACATGGCACCCTCAACACACACATACACAGGCTACATCACTCACAAACACAGTTGTACATGGTACCTACATGGACCGCACCGCCGGCAGTGGTGACTACATGTCCTTACTATCGTCATATTGCTCGCGGTTCTACTGTTCCAGTACTGTGTTCTTTCTGTCTTTCAGCCTCATGGTTATGCATGTCGGTGTGTGACACGTTCCATAGTTGGCGGTATCCTATTTATTTGTACCTCCAAGGTGTTTTGAATGTCATTGACCTATCTATATATTTGCAGATGTCAGTGACTCCTTATATATCGACATATATCACACTATCACCCTTTCTATCTGTATTATATATGTGTATATATATATATATATATATATATATATATATATATATATATATATATATATATACATATCTCTGACAGAGGTGGTGACAGGCACGCTACACCTTTCATTGTGTGTTTGTCGGTGTATACTGTGTTTCCTGGACTCCACATGTTTGTGTCTGTACCTGTCACATTACACACCTGCCATAGGTTAGGATTACCACCTGTCCCACTTTGTGAGGGACAGTCCCTCTTTGTGCAGTTGTGTCCTGCAAAATATTTGTGAACATGGCAAATGTCCTGCGACTTTGGGGCAAACATATTCCCTATAGTTTATGTAATAGTTGCATACAACACTTATTCTGTATCTGAACCACCTACATGTTTCTGGACATGGAACACGTACCTATGACCATTACTGGAATAAGCTTTTATCTATGTAAAACACTGACGTTCTGGTTTTCGTACTGGCCGGGTGTATGTGTTGGCCTGCAGACATCTGGCGTATGTCCCACATAGGTCATTTGAAATGTGGCAACCCTACCGTATGTACATCTTGGCTAGCAATAGTGTTGGGTGATTGTATACATGATTGCCTGTTCAACTCCTGGCAGTGGTCATTTTACCCTTCAGAGCAGGCGCTATTTGTTCAGAGGTGACTAATGCTGGTTTCACCTGTTCTGTACATCACTGGCCGTGATCTGCACAGTGGTTGGTGAAGCTTAGCCCTGTTTCGCGCATATCTGTATAGTCATATTTAAACATCGCTTACCAGCAGTGGGCAACGCATATTCCCGTTAACGTGTGCTACACATATTCTGATGACCTGCATCCGGAATGCATTACCTGTGCATCAGAATTACGTTACATCTCTTGCAGGACATGGGACCGGGAACATGCACGACGGTCACTGCATATACCACTTGGAAATCTGGGGGATGTACACGTATTATGTCATTTTGTATGTGGAGTACACTACAGCAGTTACTCCACACTGCACTCACATGGATAACTCCGTTAGTTTACATATTGATGAGTCCAGTTAATGGTATGTCCATGTGATGTTTACTGGATGTACTCCAGCACTGGGTATGTATATCACAATGAGCTACACCCGATAATGTGCTACACCTTCATACGACCATGGGTGCAGCATGCTGGGGTGATGAATACCTGTCATGGGTACATCCCCTGTCTTGACACAACATCCATGATTACATTATGTGGAGCCCCTCATTAACACAGTGGGGAATCCATGCTGAGTGTGTGAAGGACAGTGCTTACACACATGTGCTCCCGCGATTGCCTCTGCTCCAGTAAGCGACAGTTGCTTACTTGATGCTGTGGCAACGGGAGACACTGTTTGCCCCGTTTGGTGTTTTGCCTCTGACATTCGGGCATGTACCTACCGATGTACCTGAGAACCTATACACACAGCACCGACAGATGCCGATAGGTGCATGCACTGCAGGTCTTGACATTCCGTGTTCCAATGGCTGTTGCATGTACAATGTTTGAGGGCTGCCCATGTAGGATTCCACAGCGGGTCACCTATACATCACAATTTACAGGTGGTCGTGTTTGTGTGCCATCCATTTTACTGTGTGTGCAGGTGGAGAGGGGTGTCAGTCCGTGGGGGCCTACACTGTCAGGGTATGTGCTATACGTTCCCTCTTTGCCAAGGCATAGGCATATTGGGCACACCTCTGTCTGCCTACTGTGGCTGGCACAGTGTGCCATGGTCTGGATTCCTCTGTGCCTGTGTTGGCCTTAGCAATTGTGGTGGGCTGTGAGGCCCTCCCCCATTTTGACCCTGCTGCAGCTGTTTCCGCAGGATCATATTATGTAGCATGGCACATACTATAAAGATGTGGGCACACGTGCCTGGAGAGTACTGCAAGGCTCCACCAGATGTGTCCAAGCACCAGAACTGTGATTTCAGCATCCTGAGCACACACTCAATGTTGACTCTGGTTTGTGCATGTGCCTCATTATGGCATTCTTGCATTGGTGTGTGTGCATTTCTGATGGGGGTCATCATCCAAGGCTCCAGTGCATAGCCAGCATCCCCCACAAGGTGGCCTTGTGGGATGTCCCCCCTGACAAATACCTGATACAGCTGTGAGGCATGCCAGATATGGGAGTCGTGGTAGCTTCCAGGGCTGCCAGCACACACATCCATGATAATGCCCTGGGCATTGCACATGACCTGGCAGTTGATGGAGTGGAATCCCTTACAGTTTATGTAGTGCCTACCATACTCACCGGGTGGTGACTTGATATGTATGTGCGTGCAGTCTATCGCACCCAGTACCTCCAGGTAGTTTGCCACACAGTGGAAGTGACACATATTGCTGGCCAACTCCTCCTGAGTTCGGGGGAATTATATCTGCTCATTGGCATGTGGTAACATAGCATCCAGGAACTGGTGTAGTACTCTGGATGCCGATGCCTGTGAGATCCCCATTATATCTCCAGTTGGCCTTTGAAAGGTACCTGTGGCTAGTATTCGCAAGCTTGCACATACCTTAGTGTCCACTGGGATGGGTTCCCCTCTGCTGTTTCTGGTTCTCAGGTGTGGCTGGCCCAGCTCTACTATTTGCTGTAAGATGTCCCTGTCCACCCTGTAATGCTCTACTATCTCTAGTTCATGTAGCTACTGGTAGGTTACCCTTGGTCTGAACACTCTTCTCCTCCTCTGAGGCCTACGGTGGTTGTCAGCATCATCCTCCAGAACACAGTCGGTCTGTAACACATGCGGATGAATCACAGCTATGGCAGCTCCCAACATGTACATTTTAAAAGTTTCCCATCTGTTTGCACCTATGGTGCAGTGTTTGGGAATACACAGGTGTAAGTTGGGTGCTTTCACACTTTATACTATTTTGCTGTGAACACTGATGATGTCATAGGGTGTGTATGTACGATTGTGGCTACAGGTTATCTTCTGTGTTTTATTACCGGAACCACTATTGTGCTGCCTTTGGTGTTGCATTACATTTGGCTGCCGTAAATTACCTCCTGCCCTTCACTTTACATTTGTGCACGTTACACCTACCATTTGCTGGCATGCATCCAGCAGCCTGCTTTCATTTGTACTTTCCTAGACCTGGCTTATCTTGCGTAATGTGTTCTATTGCCGGTCTACTGTGGGTTTGCTTTGTTCTGCTATGACAGTTCTCCTATCTTTGCATTCCAATTCCTCCCCTCCTTTCTTTGCAATCCTATGCCTCCCCTATCCTGTTTTGCAGGTTTCTGCATGCAGGCTTGTCTACTGCCATTGATTGGCCGCCGTGAGTTGATTGGTGTTAATTGCTCAGTAGTACGCCAATTACCCTACTTCAGCATTTCCTTCTTTTCTTCCCCTGACCTTCCTGTTTGTGCTATTGTTTGCGGCATGTGCATCCACTTACCGGGTTTCGGGCACGTTTTCATCCCCGTACACATGCGCTTTCAGGCACCATGTGTGCTCTCAGCTAAACGATTCTATACCTTCCTCCCCACTCCTGTCCTGCAGCTTTGCTTAGCAATGGCCAGGCCAGATTTGCATTGCTCCAATGTGCTTACTGATACAGTGGCACACCCCTCTGCTGATGTCATGTATCACCTCTGAGACACTCCTCGGTGTTATAGCGCTGCACCGTCTGGTACATCCTTCATCCGGCGGGACGTTTGCGATTCAGTATTACCTGCCTCATTTGCATGGCATTGACTACTAATTCATAGTTATAGCACCAAACACTGTCGCGGGCCCTTAGCAACCCTTGCGCCTTGCTTGTGGTGTACCATGCCTACCATTGAGTATTATGTTGAAATCCTGATTTGTCTTACATTGTGATTTTATGACATTTGTATATATTTTCTTTGTATTCCTGTTTATGCACACATGCCCTGCGGTTGTACTGTGCGTTACTGTAGACATGACATTAAAATGTTGTTTTTTAGGTGTTGTGCATCTTTTCTTGTGCCATTGGCTGTGTATTTAGCCATTGGCATATGTTAACTTTGTAATACATGAGTCTGGTCTGCTTCCATAGCTCCAATGTTCTGTTTGGGAAAATGTAAACTGTGTTTTTTGGTTTACATTTCCATGGGCTTACGCTACGCCTGCATCACTTCGTGAATCGCTGTATGCCTTCATTAGCATGGTGCGACACTGCACATGGGGTGATTTGCACACCTATGCCGAGGGCTGCGCAGATCTGGCGTACGCCGGTAGTGCACGTGGAATTGGTTCCTACCTGAATCGCTCTGAGGACATATTTGGCGTTATCCCGCATACGCTATGCCTGCGCCTGGCACAAGCTTCATGAATCCGGGGGCATATTATTCTGTTAATTGGGTGAGGTGGACTGGTCTTGATACCTTTTTCTAACCTATATCTATGTAGATATACGGACGAGGAATTAAGAGTATATTTTATATAAATTTAGCCATCTGCTCATGAAGTCTACACCTGAACTACACAAAACATACACCACAGGTAGTAACTTTAAATTTTAAGAGATTCTCTCATACCTTTGTGACAATGGGACAAAAAGTAAACCCTTGCTGTCAGATTGTCCTTGTCAAATCTGTCAGTTAAGATGGTGGGGTACTCCTGCATACGACCCTGAAAGGAACTCATCTTTCCAAAGTAAGATAACTGTTTTCCTAAATCCTCACTACATTATCCTTTAACAACAAAAGTAATTCTATGTTAATAAACTGTTCCAAACTTCCCTGCATGCAAAAAAAAAAAAAAAAAATATATATATATATATATATATATATATATATATATATATATATATATATATATATGGGTCTATATTAGAAGATCGAATGTTTAGATGATCGAACACCTAAACATTAATCTTCTAATATCAAATCTGAAAACAGCAAACATCCCAAGGAAACACGTCCTTTGGCCACTAAAACAAAGCAAAACTTTACATTATTTATTTATTTATTTCCAGTTTGATGACCAGGGAGGTCCACTGGGCTCAAGGAGCCTGTTTTCAGTGGAGGTCAGGGGAGAAAAGCTCCATATAGCATAGCAAACATAATAACACTTAAAAGTACAAAATATAAAGTAAAACATAAACAAAGTAAAATAGCAACATAGTATAATATATGATGCATTTTTACATGTTTATACATTAGAGAACAGTAGTAGAGAGTCACCAAAGTACTAAGGCTTTAAATAATCTGCAAATGGTATAAAAGTCACATTTGTAAGAAAACAGTAAGATTGTTCCTTATTGGGCAAGGATGAAGGAACCTTATGTGTCATGAATGTATTCATGCATTAAGCTGGTTAGGTAGATAGAGTGCAATTGCATTTCCTGTTATTGGAGAGGTAGGAATGGAGCTGGGTTTTCAAGTGATCAAAGTTTTCAGAAATTCTTAGAGAGGGAGGAAGAGAGTTCCATTTTTGGCTTAGGAAAAGGATAGGAGATAGCTGACTTGAGGGACGGTTTGGTTTGTGTACAGAAATTAGATTTTGGTGAGCAGATCTTAGAGTTGTATACGGGGTGTATAGTGGTAGGATGTTTGTTAGAGCAGGGCACTTAGTAGGCTTAAAAATAAGCTTGTGGGCTGTAGTGAGTTGGAGGTAGTCCAGGTAGTTGGGAAGTTCTTGCCACTGCAGCAGGTGGAGAGGTATGCAGTGGTGGGTAGAGTACCTGGACTTGGTGGCGAACTTTGAGATTTTGTTGTAACAGATTTTCAGTTTAGAAGAGATGAAGGAAGATAGGTTGGTTAGTAGGGGGGCACCATACATCAGAGATGGTAGTAAGTAGGTAGTTGCGAAGGTCTGTCTTGTGGAAGGGGATAGAAAATGGGAGTTCCTGTACAGCATGTCAAGTTTCTGATGTGTTTTCTTAATGTTTAGCTGAATATGGGTATTGAATTTTAGGTGTTCACCAATAGTGACCCCAAGACGTTTAGCAAAAGGAACAACTTCTGTAGTGGAGTTGGCATGACTGATAATATTAAAGGAGGTTTTGTCAAGAGGGTGAGATTTAGACGGAGAGAATAGCAGAATTTTAGATTTGGTGGCATTTCGAGAGAGGTGATTTTGAAGCATCCAGTTCTCAGTAGAAGAAAAAGCAGTTTGGGTTTTTGTTTGGAGTTCAGGGAGGTTAGAAGCAGAGCAAACTAGAACTGAGTCATCTGCATATTGAACTATCTTAGTGTTAGAAATGGCTGTGTGGAATTCATTAATACAGATGTTAAAGAGCATTGGGCCAAGTATGGATCCCTGGGGTACTCCGGTTGGGGTTGGAAGGAAGGTTGAGGTGCCAGTTTTCCATTTCATGGCCTGAGATCAGTCAGAGAGATAGCTGCTGAACCACGTAATTGTGTTGTGTGAGAGATTAAGATTAGAAAGGTGGTTTAGGAGGTGGGAATGGGAGACAGTATCAAAGGCCTTGGAGAGGTCAAGGAAGACTGTAGATACAAGTTCTCCAGAGTCACAGGCATGGTTTATTATGTCTAGGAAAGAGAAAAGAGCAGTTATTGTACTGTGGCCAGGACGGAATCCATGTTGAGTTGGGGAGAGGAGTTGGTTATTTGTAAGGAAAGGCATGAGCTGGAGGTGGATGCATTTTTAGAGTATCATTGAAATGGGTGAGAGAATGGCTATGGGCCGGAAGTTGGAAATGCTATTATTTTTGCCTCCTTTGTGGAGTGGTAGGATAAAGGCTGCACGCCACAGTCTAGGGACATAAGATTCCTGTATGGATCTGTTAATGAGAATGCTAATGGGGATGGTGATGCCATCTTCTGCAAGTTTTAGAAAGCGTGAGGGCATGTTGTCAGGGGCATTGGAGCATGGCTTAAGCTTACAGAGGAGTTTTTTATATATGAGAGGGAAATGGGTTTGAGATGAAAGATGGTAGAAGACATATTGATGGTTGGTTGGGGAGGCGGTTTGAGTAGGGGGGGAGTTGTTGTTTGGGAAGGTCTTGGTGAGTTCTGCTATGGAGTTAGTAAAGAAGGAGTTGAATAGTGTGGCTCTATCTGGTTCAGACTCACTAGTGTCAGGGCAAGGATTTGTTTTGGTACTTGGGTTGAGAAGAGAGTTGATGAAATTCCAGAATTGTTCGGGGTTTTTGGAATGGTTAGATTGGAGTTTGGTATAGTATAATTTTTTATCCTGTGTAATATGTTTTTGGCTAGGTTACGGAGTTGTTTATATTTAAGAAGGGTGTCAGGGTGCTTATTGCGATGGTAAATTTTCCAGGTCTTGTCCCTTTGTTGCGTAAGTATTTTGGTGTCTTTGGTAAGCCAAGGGTCTGAATTGGTTTTCATATGTTTTGTTCTAGGAGGGGCTTGGGAGTTAAGCGTATCTAAGAAGGTTGAGTTGAAGAATTTAATGGCATGGTCTAGAGGAAGAGTTTTTAGATTGTCCCAGTTTATTAGTTTGAGAGAATTGGAGAAAGTTGTGGGGTTAAACTTTGTGAGGTTTCGTGTGTGGATATATTGGTGTTGGTGAGGAATGGCGGGGGTTGCTCTATGGATGAAAGCTGGCAAGTGATCACTAATGGAGTCTGGTAAGGTGCCACTATGGGGGATTTTATTTGGGTGAGAGACTAGGATCCAGCCAAGTATGGAGCCAGGGGGGTTGTTTTTATTGGGTCTGGCAATGGTATTTGTAAGTTGACTGAAATTAAATAGGTTGATAGAGATGGTGGGATTGTTATTAATTTTGCTCCAGTCAATGTTTACATCTCCTAGGATGTATGTCTCAAGCTTAATATTTGTTGAGGCCCATAGTAGAATGTCTTTGAGTGTAGAAGTATTATTTCCAGGGGGGATGTAGAGGGCTATAACACAAATGCTTTTATAGTTATTTATTTTGAGTATTCCTATGACTAGGTCGGCATTGTTGAATTGAGGAATAGGGTTTTGGTAGGGAGTGATGGAGAGTAGGCTAGAGTAGAATAAGGCTAATCCTCCCACTTTCCTATTTAGGCGGTCATATCTGAGATCTTGAAATCCAGGGGGAAGGAATTCAGAGTCGGAAATATTGGGTTTTAGCCATGTCTCTGAGACAGCTACTATGTCAGGAAGGGTATGGTATAGCCAGGCATGGAAGTGCTACATCCAAAGTAAGTGGGGGGCTTTGTCCCCCACACCCCCTGATGTGGGGGGCTGGTCCCCCCACACCCTAACTAACTAAATATACCAACTCTGAGATCACTCTACAGTATAGGAAATGGCAAAATCCGGCGAATGGCCAAGGGAAATCTTTCCCTGCGTTAAATCGTCCATTCGCCATTTTTTGCTTTCGATATTATCAGCTCAATGTTTAGGTGTAAGATCACCTAAGCATTCAATCTTCTAATATAATATTTCTACCAGTATCCCACAAGATCAATTTATTTCCTTAGCCTGCACACTAAGATAAACTATATTCCTAAATGTGAAATATTACCTGTTCACACCTTACACTTCCTTAATCTTCCTTCTTGACTCACTTCCTTACTTCTATCGATTTATTTCTCTCTCCAAGCTTTCTTTCTAAATATATCATAAGCCTGTTTTTCTCTCACTTCATATTGCTGCTCCTGTTTGTAGTATACTAACTTATCTTTAATTTTTCTATATATATGGTAAAATTTCTCTAACTATTAAATCATTGCCATATAACATGTATCTATTTTTATACCAATATTTTAATATTATGTCTAATTTGGTATTCTTATTTAAATTGTATTTTTTTGTGCTATTTTTAAAGATTGTAAAATTATTGTTCTTAAAATTTTTGTAATACTTTGGGGTTTTTCTCCCTGTGCTTCACTGAAAATGGGCACTTACCCAGTTAGACTTTCCTGGTAATCAAATGTCAATAAATACATAAATCAATAAATAAATATCTATGCTTTACTGAACACCTTCTCTCCTTCATTTGCTCACACCAATTTTGTTCTTTATTGTAGTATGCCATAGTGTCTGATACAAGTCGTTTGTTTTACATAATACATCTTGTTGAAGAGAGGAAAATCTCCGCATCCAACGTCCTTATTTTATCTTCTTCGTTTCGTTTTTTCACATTTTATTTCTTCTGTTAATGTACATAATTCTAATTGCCTTAATAGGTATAAGAACTTCTATATTTGTTAAAGTATATTGTTTTTAATTCTGATAGATTTAAAACTCCTCAGTCCTCAGCCTGTTTATCTGTTTGGAAACCTTTGAAGAATAATAGGTAAAAGTAACGATTATCAACAAACGAAGAGTTGAAAATGTTAGTTTTACACTGTGTGGGCATAAGGAAAGCTCACTCCACTACGGAGAAGATATTGGTAGCTATTATGAACATCAACAAAGCAATTACATCACATTCCAAGGTTTACGATGAGATTATGCATGAAAAGCAGTATAACAGCATCTAGTCTACCATGACAGTAAGAAAAAGAGAAAAAGACTAATGCATAAGGAAAATAAGGCCTTGAAAAATACACAATTGGCAGAGTCTGTACAACCATCAGAGACAATGGTGTGAAAAATAAACCATTCTGTATAAAATGAAGGAAGCACATAATTAAGTTGTGTTTGGCAATAAAAACAGAGAAAAGAAGACTTAAATTGTAACGGTATGCGAAGTGACATGTATGATGTGCTGAAATGGCTGAAAAGGTCATTTCAAGCTGGCATGTGTATGACTGAAAGCATTATCACAGCTGAGATTCAACATTATGGAAATGAATTGGCATTAAATATGTGCTAACTAGAAAGCAATACAGATGACGTTTAATGACTTCACTGATTCATACACTCCTTGGATATTACTGTGTTTACCTTTTATATCCAAGATGACAGAGAAGTAATGTCATAGTGCCAAGACAAAACTGCATTTGACATGCAGAGATCAATGAAAAAGTGGTGTACATGGTAGAAAAGAAATCGCTCACACTGAAACAAAGAATGAAATGAAAGTATAGAATAAGTAAATATGATAATACAATAGAGGCTGTTGTCCGCATGTATGATTTGGGTTAACAATGGCCATCACCAGTACTGTTGGCCAACAGGGTGCTGGCGGAAATTGGGCTACTGTTGGCCAAAGGAGGAGAAGAGGGGGAAGGCATGCCTGAAGGCAGGTAAAGGCTAGGACTGTGATAGTGAGGGTCAGAACTTTGAATGATGGCAGCATGACTAGTATAGGGAGAGAGCTAGCTGATATGATGGACTGAAGGAAGGTTGGTATATTGTGTGTGCGAGTGACCAGATGGAAGGGGAGCAATGCTAGGTGTATCAGAGGTGGGTTCAAATTGTTTTATCATGGTGTGGATAGGAGGAGAAATGGTGTAGGGGTTATCCTGAAGGAACAGTATGCTAAGAGTGTTTTGGAGGTGAAAAGAGTGTTGGATAGTGATGTTTATGAAGCTGGAAATTGATGGTGTAATGATGAATGTTATTAGTGTGCACAAGTTGGGTGTGCGATGGATGACAAACAAAAATTTTGGAGTGAGTTGGATGAAGTGGTGATGACTGTACCCAAGGGTGAGAGACTGGTGATTGGAGCAGATTTCAATGGGCATGTTGGTGAAGGGAACAGAGGGGATGAGGAAGTGATGGGTAGGTATGGTGTTAAGCAAAGGAATGCAGAAGATCAGATGGTAGTGGATTTTGCAAAAAGGATGGACGTAGCTGTGGTGAATACGTATTTTGACAAGAGGGAGGAGCATAGGGTGACATACAAAAGTGGAAGAAGATGCACACAGGTGGATTATATCTTATGTAGAAGGGACAGTCTGAAGGAGATTGGAGACTGTAAAGTGGTGGCAGGGGAAAGTGTAGTTAGGCAGCATAGGATGATGGCTTGTAGGATGACACTGGTGATCAAGAAGAGGAGGATGAGTGTGAGGGCAGCACCAAGGATCAAATGGTGGAAATTGAAAAAGGTTAATTGTGAGTTGGAGTTCAGGGAAGAGTTAACACAGGCACTGGGTGTCAGTGAAGAGTTACCGAATAACTGGGTAACTACAGCAGAGCTAGTAAGAGAGATGGCTAGAAAGGTGCTTGGTGTGACATCTGGAAAGAGGAAGGAGGACAAGGAGACCTGGTGGTGGAATGAAGAAGTACAGGAGAGTATACAGAGAAAGAGGTTGGTAAAAAAGAAGTGGGATTGTCAGAGAGATGAAGAAAGTAGACAAGCGTAAAAGGAGATGAGGTGCATGGCAAAGAGAGAGGTGGTGAAGGCTAAGGATAAGGCATATGAAGAGTTGTATGAAACGTTGGACACCAAGGAGGGAGAAAAGGACTTCTACCGATTGGCTAGACAGAGGGACCGAGCTAGTAAAGATGTGCAGCAGGTAAGAGTGATAAAGGATAATGAGGGAAATGTACTCACAAGCGAGGAGAGTGTGTCGAGAAGATGGAAAAAGTACTTTGAGGGGCTGATGAATGAAGAGAATGAGAGGGAGAGAAGGTTGGATGATGTGCGGATAGTGAATCATGAAGTGCAGTGGATTAGCAAGGAGGAAGTAAGGATAGCTATGAAGAGGATGAAGAATGGAAAGGCTGTTGGTCCAGATGACATACCTGTGGAAGCATGGCGATGTTTAGGTGAAATGGAAGTGGAGTTTTTAACTAGTTTGTTTAATGAAATCTTGGAAAGTAAGAGGATGCCTGAGGAATGGAGAAAAAGTGTTTTGGTACCGATTTTTAAGAATAAGGGTGATGTGCAGAGCTGTAGTAACTACAGAGGGGTTAAATTGATTAGAACAGCATAAAGTTATGGGAAAGAGTAGTGGAAGCTAGGGTAAGAAGGGAGGTGATGATTAGTGATCAGCAGTATGGTTTCATGCCAGGAAAGAACACTACAGATGCAATGTTTGCTCTTAGAGTATTGATGGAGAAGTACAGAGAAGGTCAGAAGGAGTTGCATTGTGTCTTTGCGGACTTAGAAAAAGCATGTAACAGGGTGCCTAGAGAGGAGTTGTGGTATTGTATGAGGAAGTCGGGAGTGTCAGAGAAGTATGTAAGAGTGGTACAGGATATGTATGAGGGTATTGTGACAGTGGTTAGGTCTGCAGTGGGAGTGACAGATGCATTTAAGGTGGAGGTGGGATTACATCAAGTATCAGCTCTGAGCCCTTTCTTATTTGCAATGGTGATAGGTTGATAGACGAGATCAGACAGGAGTCCCCATGGACTATGATGTTTGGAGATGACATTTTGATCTGCAGTGAGAGTAGGGAACATGTGGAGGAGACCCTGGAGAGGTGGAGATATGCTCTAGAGAGAAGAGGAATGAAGGTCAGGAGGACTAAGACAGAATATATGTGCGTGAATGAGAGGAAGGATAGACGAATGGTGAGGATGCAGGGAGCAGAGGTGGTGAAGGTGGATGAGTTTAAATACATGGAATCAACAGTTCAGAGTAATGGTGAGTGTGGAAGAGAGGTGAAGAAGAGAGTACAGGCAGGATGGAGTGGGTGGAGAAGAGTGTCAGGAGTGATTTGTCACAGACGAGTACCAGTAAGAATGAAAGGGAAGGTCTACAAGAGGGTAGTGAGGCCAGCTATGTTATATGGGTTGGAGACAGTGGCATTGACAAAAAGGCAGGAGTCAGAGCTTGATGTGGCAGAGTTAAAGATGTTAAGATTTGCACTGGGTGTGATGAGGGTAGACAGGATTAGGAATAATTATATTAGAGAGTCAGCTCAGGTTGGAAGGTTTGGAGACAAAGCCAGAGAGACAAGAGGAGGGATGCAGAGTATATTGGGAAAAAGATGCTAAGGATGAAACTACCAGGTAACTAGAAAATAGGAAGGCCTAAGATAAGGTTTATGGATGTGGTGAGAGAGGACATGCAGGTGGTTGATGTGGCAGAGCAAGATGCAGAGGACAGGAAGAAATGGAAACAGTTGATCCACTGTGGCAATCCCTAACGGGAGCAGCCGAAAGAAGAAGAAGAAGAAGATAATAAAATAGAGGTTAATAATTAAACCATCATATAATGTTTAATACTAGCTATACCACTGGCAGTAAACAGAGTGGAATGCTGGTTTATTGACCTAATCAAAGTGTAGTAAAATCCCATGCAAATGTACATTTTTAGAAATGGGGCTGGATTCAGTAAAGCCTACACAGTGAAGTAAAACCATATTTGCTTCATGGCACGACTCACACATGGTAGCATGCTGATTTATATTGTTAATCAACTAACTGAAGATGGAGGAGATATTCAACAATATATAAGGCATTCATGTGCACTCACCGCAGGTGTTGGCCTCAAATTCCAAACCCTATTGGAATACAGACACAAAAACTACTACACAGAGAGAATGTAAGGGGCCGCCGTTGCTCTTATGCAAGTGTGTGTGCAACATGCCCGATTCTGTGCTACTACTGCTAACAGGTCCCAGCCAAGAAGGAGAAAGAGGTTTAGACCCCATTTAAATTGTCATGGTCTGCATGAGGTGGAAATAGTAAAGCACTACAGGGTAGATGGTGACACACTACAGAAACTCTGCAATCTCTGTCATCCTCAAATAACTGATGGAACCAATGCCTATGGAAACTAAGGTATGTGTACCACTTAGAATATTAGCTACAGAAAACTTCCAGAGACCAACAAGGTATATGCTGGGGAGTATCAGAGGCATCAGCATCCAGGATCCTACATCAATTCCTGAATGTTATGCTACAGGATGCCAGTGACTAAATACCTATTCCCCATACTCCCAAGGACAGAGCTACAACTATGCAGGATTTCTACCCTGTAGCACAGATCCCTGAAATCGTGGCTGCCATAGGCTGCAAATACATTGAGATCAAAGCACCACTCAGGGAACAAGGAAGGGTACACATAAACAGAATGGACTTCCACTCCATTAACTGCCAGATTGTGTGTAATGTTAAGATAGTAGTCCCGAATGTGTGTGTGCTGGCAACCCCAGCAGTTACTATGACTCCCACATCTGACACAACTCTCAACTCTACCAGAGGTTGTCAATGGGAGGACATCCCACAAAGTCATTTATTGGGTGATGCAGGTTATGCACTTGAACCATGGCTCATAATGCCAATCAGAAATGAACACTCACCCACTGAATAAAACTATAATGAGGCACATGTTCAAACAAGAAATATCATACAGTGTGTGTCTGAACTTCTGAAGTCATGATTTTGGTGCCTTTCTGGCCACTAGATTGCAGCATGACATAAGTAGTAATTAGCTTACTAGCCCTTACTCTTCTCCCTGATAATTCCCTCGGTGCACCCTTCAACATACCTTAATTGCAGTGTCTATACAGAATATAGCTTAATATAAAGGTGCATAACACTGGCAAAAGTGAACCAGACCTAGGTGCCTACAACCTTTTGTATTTTAACAATACTTTTCAGGTTCTAACACGGGAAGTGTGTGTAACTTATCTGTATATAATCAGCACAACTGATTGTTTTTTTTTTCTTTCTTCATTCACTGGCCTCTCCCACTTGGCCAACCCGCTCCATTTACTCTCACTGTGCTTGGGCTCACTCCACTCCCCAACCCTACCCCCATTCTCACCCACCCCCTCTTTTCTTACACTTATACTCTTTATGCCACACCTCTTCCTCCCATCTTACCAGTCATCTCAGTCTACCAATTACCACTCCCATCCTACTGCTTCCACACCTACCTTACTTGTCCTCTCTCTAAGTCCCACTAATTAACCCTTTTACTCCCTGTATTCTCCTACCTTACCTCTATCTCCTATACATGCATTTCATATACACATTCCCCTTATTCCACAGTATGTCTTACTAGTGCAAACTCTTACCAAATGTTTATACTCTCACTTTTATTTCCCTACCACTACCAATCTTCCATCATATTGCTTGCTTGTCTCTCAACCACCCTCCTCTTCCTCCTTTCACTATCACCCCCTTACCATTCTGCACTCCATTATCCATCACCATCTCCAACTCTCCCTTATAATCACAACACCACCAACATCCCTCACTCACACCTAATCTCTCCATCCCTCTTCAATTTCTCACCTTCACACCTCCTCAGAATCAACACCTTTACAAACACCACTTTCTCCTCCACTATTAGGTCAAAAAGGTCTGCTACCATTAACCTCCTCTCATATATCATTACATTCTTGGGCACACTCCTCCTGGACAGGATATTCATACCAATCCAGGTCCACCTGCCTCTACCTCCCAAAAATACTCACCTAACGGCTCACCCCTACTTCTCTCACCCTCTAACCCCACCTCTTCCCCCAAAACCCTAAAATTTGTCTCTCTAAATGCACAAATCTTAATAAATAAAATCACAGAATTGCATTCCTGGATTGCTAACATCTCCCCCATATCTTAGCCCTGTCTGACACCTGGTTAAAACCACATATCTTGGACACTGAAGTCCTACCTCCAGGCTATAATATCTTTTGCTCTGACAGAATCAAAAAGATGGGTGGGGGTGTTGCCATCCTCTACTCTGATCAACTTAATCTCTTCCCTCTCTCCATTTCTATGTCTGCTTTTGAGGCTGCTGAAATTCTTATTGTAAATTGTCACCTAAACTTACACAAATAAATTGACATGGTCTCTATCTATATACCTCCTGGGAATAATATTCCTATCCTTGAGAACATTCTCTCATGGTTTACTCAATATATATATATATATATATATATATATATATATATATATATATATATACTATGAAACCATCATTCTAGGTGATGTAAATATAGACTGGACTAAAATTTCATTTTCAGCTCCTACTCTTAGTCTTAATCTTTATGACTTCCACCAACTAATATCCTTCCCCTACTCGGACTAACAAAAACTCTATCTCTGGACCAACCCTAGATTGGATCCTTACCTCATACCCTAGCCTATATCACAACCCTAGGACACTCCCTAACTCTTTAAGTGACCATTCCCCTACCCATATTCACAAATTTTCTCAAAATACACCTAAAGACCACCTCTATAGAGAATGCCGCAAACTGACCTTTTAACTCCAGATACTTTTAACTTTAACCTGTCTGGCATAAACTGGTCCATCCTACATCATCTCCCTTTAAATGAGGCTGTACTATCTTTCAATAAGGTATTTATAGACATACTTAATTCTCTGGTACCTATTAGAAAAAATAAAAAAAAAATCTAACTATGCCCCTTGGCTTTCAAAACATACCCGATCCATTATGCAGAAAAGAGACAGTGTCTGGAAAGTCTGGCTCAAAAACAAATTACCTACTTCAAAGTTACAAAGAGATCAGAAACATATCTAAAAAACTAAAAAACTGGAAAAAACGTACGATCCAAGCCAAAGACCACAATGAGGCAGAATGAACTTTTTAGCGCTTTCATCCACTTTAATAACGTGAACTTCATCAGAAAATGAGAACAGTCACCTGTCCCTCATATTTGTACTTAAATACAGGAAATGATGTAATCAATCTTAAAATTTGAATACTTGATGTGAAAAACAAATTGAAAGTAATAATGAATAATAAATAATGAACTATTAATGCAAATAATTGTATGCATGTGTAAATTCATAATAAACATGTATATATATATAAAAGCATATATACATATATACGTACATATGATTACTTCTGTTTAAACCTGTGGACATATACCCAAACCTTGCACATGCTCTAATTTACAAAAATCCATGTTGCATGTGCACACACTCTCACATTTACAATTCACATTCATTTACAATTATTTGCATTAATAGTTCATTATTTATTATTCATTATTACTTTCAATTTGTTTTTCACATCAAGTATTCAAATTTTAAGATTGGTTACATCATTTTCTGTATTTAAGTACAAATATGAGGGACAGGTGACTGTTCTCATTTTTTGATGAAGTTCACATTATTAAAGTGGATGAAAGCGCTAAAAAGTTCATTCTGCCTCATTGTGGTCTTTGGCTTGGATCGTACGTTTTTTCCAGTTTTTTGGTGTTCAAAGTGTGTTTTGCTAGTATATCTAAAAAACTAGTCAACTATGACAATTTTTTCCTGCTCCACCCAATACAGTGCACAAAAAAATCCAAAAAAAAAAAATCTGGATGACCAGTAATAACCTTCTTTATCCTGGCAACCCCTCAACGCCCAACCTCTTCCCACATAAACAGCTACTGAAACAGCCAATCTGCTAAATAATTAGTTCATAGAAACAATCCAAAAACTTTCTTAAAACATCACTGTTTCCTCTACTCCTCCCTCATTTCCCAACAAAGCACCTTCTAATACCCTCTCTCTCAAACCATTTCTCACGTCTGTCATCAAATCTCTCCTAACCAAACTTAAACCTTGCTCCCCACTGCTGACATATTACCTCCCTACTTTCTTAAAATTGCTGCAGATTGCATTGCCTACCCTATCTGTATACTCATAAATTGATCCATTACTGAAGCCTGTGTCCCTGATATATGGAAATCCTTCTTCACAATCCCTCTACACTAGGGTGGGAACTTTACAGACCCTTCTAACTACAGGCCCGTAGCAATTCTCTCCCTTATCTCCAAAATTTTGGAAAAGTGTGTTCACACCCAGTTAATCAAACACCTGTTTGAGAACAACCTGCTTAGTTCCACACAACATGGTTTCAGGCCAAACCATAGCACATCCACTGCACTAATTTCCTTCACCCAAACAGTAGCTGGGGCCTGAGACAATAACTTGCTAGTCTCCTGTCTATTCCTTGACCTCTCTAAGGCTGTTGACACTGTCTCCAACTCTAAACTTCTAACTAAACTATTTGACCTCTACATCTCTACTACCTCTGTAAAGTGGTTCTCCAGTTAATTCTACAATTGGCAACAATCTTTTTGCTGGCAAACTGTCCTCTCCCCCTTCCTTCCTGTCAAAACTGGGGATCCACAAAGATCTATGCTGAGCCCCATCCTGTTTAATATTTTCATTAATAACCTGCACTCAGCCTGTAAGCTCTCAACACTACTACAGTATGCCAATGACTCTACACTTATCACCACCCATAGCATTCCTGATCTCTTAGCAGTCAGTAAGGACACCTTCGCCTCCATTGAAACTTGACTGTCTGACAATCAACTTGTACTACATCCTCAAAAGACAAAACTATGTCTCTTCCTCCCTAGAACACTGGCTAAACACAAATCCTCCTTTACCATCACCTCCCTTAAGACTGCCATCATGAAACCCGACCTCCATACCAAACTACTTGGTACCATTATTGATGATGACCTAAAATTCGACATACACATCCAACATTGTATAAAAAAAATAGAAACTTGGTTTTCTTTATCAAAATCAGAAATTGCTAACACCTTCCTCCAAGCTGTCTCTGGCTCAGTTACTCATCTTACCTTGCCTTCTATATGCTGCTCCTATCCTCACAAATCTTCAGTCCTCACTACTAGCCAAACTTGAACATGCATACAATAAAATTGCAGATTTGCAGCAAATCTCCCTTACAATTCCCATCACTGTCTTGCCCATAAGACGCTCCAATGGCATGAATTGCCAATCCAACTACTTCTTCCTCAATTACATATCACACACTCAATTTTGAAAAGCCCTGCCCTGCCCTGCTATCTCCAAACTTGTATCTTACTACTTCCTCATCCAACACCTTTTCACAGCTGGCAAACACCTCTTCGACATCTACAAACCTAAAAAGAACATTGGAAAGACATTTTATAAGTACTCAGTAGCTCATGCCTAGAACACACTCTCCCTCAATATAAGAAATATTTCAAGTAAATACTTGTTTAAATGAGAACTAAAACACTATCTACTAAAGACTTGGTCCTGCGTTTATCAGGCCCCCACTTAACAACTATCCTTCTTACTCATCCTCCTCTAAGTCTTTCTCGATTTACTACCTCCATGTTATGTTCTTTATTCCTTTGTCATGTAATGTTACTTGTATCCCTACTGTTTTATTAGCACAAAATTCTTTCAAATGCTATGTCTTCCAATGATTTAATACTGAGAATACCTCTCACATAATGCATACTACTGTCAATGGTACTTGTATTGTTTTACAATGTGTTGTGCTGTGAATTCACATTTTATATACTTATGTTTCATGCTTGTATTATTTTTTTAATCTTTTGTATGGTTATCGTTTACCTTCTTGCAAGATTTTAAGTTGTTCTGGAGCTTTTCTCCTCAGGTTTCTACTAAAAATGGGCCTTTGGCTCATTTAGACTAACCCGGTTAACAAATGTCAAATAAATAAAATAAATAAATAAAATAAAAGATACATCAGGGGAGCCCTGCAGTATAATCCCAGTACCTGTGCTTACATTTTCACTGTCTGTGCTATCCTTCATAGTATTATCCTGAGAAAACTGATTCAACAGGAACACCAAGGGGAAGGGACACACCCCATCACCACTGGCAAGGTCACCACTGCCACATGCAGGTGAGGAGTCAGACAGGGAACCACCAGTTGCTGTGGGTGTCACAGATGTAGGCATGCACAGTATGCCCTTTCCCTGTCCAAGCGGCAACAGATAGCACACATGCTGACCACCTAAGGAGGTACAACTTTCATAATATGCACATACATACAGTAAAATTGATGCAAGGCAATGTTCACAGCCTTTACTTATCCATGTAATGGCTGTGTACTGCTAGCAACACACAGAGTTATCCAAGAAATAGAACACTTGCAACTGCCAGACTATCAAGGTAAGTGTTGAATCTGGAATAGGAAAATAATTGTCTAAAAACACAAATGAATGGCATATCCTTGCATATTGTTACTCGCTAATGTAACTAAGTAGAAGGTAGGTGAGTTTTACAGCAATGACATCAATATGTGACAGGACTGACTTATGTCAACCAATGTGTGCTCTTTATCAAGTAATAGGCCTCATGCTTCAAAGATACACACAATACATAAACCTGGAGAACTAGAGGGTGAGAGAATGCAGCAGGTGGTAGTGCCCAGAGCCTACCATCTGGCACTTCTAGCCGTAGCCCATGATATTCCCTTTGCAAATCATATGGGCATAAAACATACAAAGAGACATATTATGAAGAACTTGTATTAGCCTGGGATTTCCAGAGATGTAACAGGGTACTGCAGTACTGGTGAGCAGTGCCAAAAGATAAGCAAGGCAGGGAAAAAGGTAAAAGCTCCTTTGATGACTTTGCCGGTGATTGAGGAGACATTTCAGAGGGTCACAATGTATATTGTGGGGACCTTGAGTACCCCAAGTTCCGCAGGTTTTTCACCCTTTGAGTTGCTGCATGGACATAAGGAAAAGAGACCTCTAGATTTGATTTGAGATGAGTGGGAGGGTGAGTGTGAATACCACAATGACAGTCCTGTGGCATATGTCCTAAACCTCAGGACAAGGCTCAGATAACTCATGGGGTTGGCCCAGGGGAACATGGCAGAAGCCCAAAACAGAAAAAGGTCTGGTATGACAAGAATGATCGAGCAAGAGAGTATGCTCTAGGGCAGCAGGTAATGCTTCTCATTGCTGCCAGACACAACAAGCTGCAGGCAACTTGGGAAGGACCCTACAAGGTAATAAAGAAGGTCGGTGATGTTAACTACATGGTAGAACTGCTAGGCAGGAGGCAGGGGAACAAATTGTACCATGTTAACATGATGAAACCTTACCATGATAGGGAGGCCCTTGTGTTGAGTATTTGCAGTGGATGGCAGGAGGAGTCTGTGGGGGATTGGGTGACTGATCTCCTCAGTGAGGCTTGAACTGACACGTCTGTGGAAGGGGTAGCAATGTCCCAGCACTTATCCGCTACCCAGGTTTGAGAAATCTGAGCAGTGTAACAGGAGTTTGGAAACATGTTCAATGAGAAACCAGGGTGCACTTACCTGGTGCAGCACCATGTGGATACAGGACCCCAAAGGCCTATTAAGCAAGCCTCTTATAGGGTGCCTGAGAGAGTCAAACAGACTCTGAGTGAGGAGACAAAGGAAATGCTGAAACTAGGGGTAACTCAGGAGCCCAGCAGTCGCTGGGCCTCCCCAGTGGTGCCGGTACCAAAGACGGATGGCAGCACCAGCTTCTGTGTGGACTACAGGAAATTAAATAGTCACACACAGATAGATGCTTACCCCATGCCTAGGACAAATGAAGCGCTAGAGCAGCTGGGTGGGGCTATCTTACCACCACTGATCTTACCAAGGGTTACTGGCAAGTGCAGTGCTAGAGAGAGGTCAGCCTTTGTGACTCCTTTTGGCTTGTATGAGTTCATGAAGATGCCCTTTGGATGAAAAATGCCCCGGCAACGTTCTAGAGGCTGGTGGATTGCATCCTAGCAGGAGCTTTTGTCCCTGCTTACCTAGATTATATTGCCATCTACAGTCATTCCTGGCAAGAGCACCTTCAGCATGTCAGGGATGTGCTGGGCAGACTACAGAGTGCAGGGATGACCATTAAACCCTGCAAATGTAAGGTGGGTATGGCAGAGGTCTCCTACCTGGGACATAGAGTGGGGAGTGGTAAGACCATTCCAGAACCTGCCAAAGTGGAAGCCATTCAGGCATGGCCTGCCCCTATTATCAAAAAGCAGGTGAGGGCATTCTTAGGGACAGCAGGGTGCTACAGAAAGTTTGTCCAAAGTTATAGTACCATAACTGCTCACCTCACAGACCTAACAAGGAAAAACAGGCCAGATAAGGTAGTGTGGACCCCAGCATGTGAGCAGGTATTCCAGAAACTTAAACGAGCTTTGGGAGGACCCCCTGTGCTATCCAGTCCAGATTACAGCAAATAATTTGTTGTGCAGGTGGATGCTTCAAATCATGGGGTGGGAGCTGTACTTAGCTAGGTTTCCTCAGAAGGAGAAGAGCACCCAGTGGTATATCTCAGTCATAGGCTCCAACCCAGGAAGGAATGCTATGCAGCTCTAGAAAAGAAATGCCTAGCCATAGTGTGGGCATTACAGAAACTTTAGCCTTATCTGTATGAAAGGAAATTCACTGTTCTCACAGACCACAATATCTTAACATGGCTACATCAAGCCAGCCAGCAAAATGCCAAGTTACTAAGGTAGAGCCTAGGGTTGCAGGCATATGATATGACAGTGCAGCACCACAGCGGGTTAGCAATTCCAGTGCAGACGGAGTCTCAAGACAGGGAATGCAGTAAGGTATTCCCTGATAGGATCAACCCTCTCAAGCAATTTTTTCTCAAGGGTCACTTGAAAAACTAGCTTGAGTTTTCTAGGGAGGGATGAAATGTGATAAAGGGAAATATTGAACCCTTCTGCCTAGACTATAAGGTAGTTATCACTACCAACAGAACCCTTACTTATCAGCTACTATAAGGCCTTACAAAGGGTGTCCAATTTTAGTATTTAATGGTACTATTCATAGGTTCATAGGTTCATAGGTAGGTACTAGGCTATTGGCCCTAGGGCCTATATAAGCCTAGCCAAAAAATGTACCCTGGCTTTCGCCACCCAAGAAAATTATTTTCCTGTGCACCTGTCGAGCAGAGCCACAGAAGTGATCCCTGGGGTGAATTTCCCATTTCTCATCCAATCATCAAGATTTTTCTTGAAGAGTGCTAATGAGGAGCTCTGTTTGACATAGATAGGAAGTCTGTTCCAAAGTATGGGAAGTCTCTGGGACAGGAATCTATCCCTCCAGTATGTTCTGTTTATTGTGGTGACAAGTTTTAGGTCCCTAGAGCATGTAGCTTGGATGGATTGGGATTTCTTTAAGTGGAGCATGTCCAACAGCTCTGGGTATGACATAGCTTTGTATGTTAGGCAGAGATCACCCCTGAGTAGGCGATATGCGATAGAGTAAAGCTGTAGTTTTTTGAGATGGTCTGCATAGGGCATCTGTTTGTGAGGTATTTCTGTGGTCTTTCCAGTTCTTGTAGTTGTCTTGTGAGGTACATACCGAAAGGGGCATTGTACTCTATAATGGGTCTAATGAGTGATGAGTAGATGGGAACAATGACCTCTTTTTTTCTGGATGAGAATCCTTTTGTGATGAGATGAGCCATGTAAAAGGATTTCCTGACCACTGTGGCGATGTGATTATCAAAGGATAGACTACTGTCCACCTGTGTCCCAAGGTCTCTTATCACATTTTCTGCATTAAGTAGATTACCAGCTATGTGGTAGTTCATGGGTATCAAGTTTTTATCAAAGGGGATGACAATACACTTTTTGGCATTGAGTTTCAGGCCATGGCTTTGACACCAGGTATCTGTCTCAGTGAGGCCCTTTTGTAGTTTGTCCACATTGTTAGGAGTTTTGATTATGGCTCCTAGTTTGCAGTCATCTGCAAACTTTGTTAGCCAAAGACCTTCTGTGTTAGTCTGCACTTCAGAGAAGTAGATACCAAACAGGAGAGGACCCAGGACTGAACCCTGTGGTACTTCACTTGTCACTGGTCTGAAGTCAGATTTGGAATCCGCTACTTTCACAGTGTGGGTTCTGTCTGTGAGCCAGTTGGCAACCCATCTTGTGACATAGGGATTAATCCAAATGGTAGTCTTACAAAGCAAGGCTATTGGAATGGCCTGTACAGTGTCACCAAATACATATGCAAGCACTCTAAGAGCTTAAATATGTCTCACAAATATCAGCCACAAAAATAAATTTAAATATATTTAATAATAAATAAAAGAACAAGGCAATACTCAGTAACTCAACACAGTAACTTCAGAGTTCAAAACCACAGGAAATATTTAAACCAACAATGCAGGACTGCCTCAAATGAATACAGAATACATCTAAACTAATCTTTACTATATTCCTAACTATATCTAAAATAGTTACTATGCCCTAGAAACATACTTACAGAGCTAGGCAAGTGCAGATGGTGATGATGAGTGGATGTTCTTGCTATGTCCTAGACAAAATACAAAATGCACAGTCTCTCTTTGAGAGAGTTCTTAAATCAATATAAAATATTACTGCTGGGTTAGCTTGGTTGACATCACTCTTTGCCACCTGACTTCAGTTCCCAGGCTAAAACAGTAACTAACAAAATTTAACATCTCTGTGTTAAAAATACATATCTGTCAGATGTTTGCAAATCTTGGAAGTCAAGAAACAATAAAACACTTTTCCCACTTTTTACATTTTAAACCTAGTAATTACTTCTCTTTTAAGACAATACAAAAACTTCTAGATCTAGACATTGTGTCTGCTACACTGAAACTGAGAGAACTTTTATAGCACAATCGCAAAGCAATCTAATTTCAACTTATTTTCTGTTCTAAGTAAGCATGGCATGCTGTGGTTACATTTTAGCTCAGTACATAACATACAGTTCTGTATAAATCATAGCAATATTCACAAATGACATAGAATTATTTACAAAATTCCAGATAGCTGGGCTGGCAATATTTCCCTATATCACAAGTATGATAGTTAAAATACAGAGTTGTGTAAAAATTTCTAAAGTATTAAAATGTATTTTGTAATTTTTTTAATATTAATATTTGCATGGCACGCAGCTTAGTGAAAACTCAGTGAAACAAATATTTTAAATTTAATGGAAGTTGACTGAAGAAGTGCAAGTCTGCTTAATACTATTGCACAGTGGTCTGCAGCTTCTATTATAAGGACAGCACAAATTAGAGCTGTGAATGAACTGTGTGCGTAATACACCTCATAAACATAATGAAGCATAAATGGTTCAAGTCTCACATTTTTTCTTTTAGTTATAAAAATTAATAACTAGTTTGCATGTTATTCACTGTGACTAGCACGGCACACTGCCGCAGACAAAAAAGATACATACTAACTTTCAAAAAAGGTACATTGTCACTTTGTTTGCCTTCCATTGCATAAACATGCTAAGTCCAATTGTGCAGCAGTCAGCATGTATACACAACACCTGCAGATAATGAAGATGCATAGTAACTTTCAAAAAAGATACATTGTTACTTCTTTTCCCTTCTATTGCACACACACACGGTAAGCAGCAGTGAGCAGCAGTCAGCACTCATGCAATGTAATGACTGTAAAAATATACTTGCTGCCTAGCTCTTCCTGTAGCAACAGGAAAAAAATTTCATGCCCAAAATACAGGTGGGCCAGGATTCTAATTTAGAAAACTGCAAGTTTTATTAATGCTGTTCCACTGTAATTTATATAAAAATTAAAAATATAAAATAATTATACATAAAAATAATTATGTATAGCAGGTGGAAAGAAAATGTATGGTATATTGTACTTTAAATGTGTAACCATGGGTATCATTACATGTATGGTTCTGCAATTAACAATTATTTTCTGTCCTGGGATGGACGTAATACCTCACTGGCAATCAAGTCACACACATATATGGTTAACCACTCAACCCTTTAGTGTGCCTATATAAGTAATGAGCATGTCTGACAAATAATTTCCATGTGGCAATGAGCACTCTGGACAGTAATGAGTATAAAAAATACATGCTTGCCCAGCCTTCCCTGTGGCAACTGGTATAAGTTCATGGCAATAATGCAGGTGTGCCAAGGTTCTAATCCAGCACACTCCTAATTTTATTGATGTTATTCCAGTTAATTTTGAATAAAAATTAACAATATAAAGATAATCGATTATACATAACAATGACTATGTATAGTAGTGGCTATCATATCAATTATATGTGTGACTGGGGGTATGCTGAGAATTATGTTTCTGTAATTAAAAGTTTATTTTCTACCCTGGGATGAACTTCATACTTCACTGATAGTCATCTGCACAATTTACATAACCCAAGTCTAGCTAAAAAACAGAATGTATTGTGTTGGTCTGACCCACAATTCAGAAATCCTTTCTGCAAGTAATAGTCATAGTGGAGAATTGTAAAAAAGGGGAAGAATCTAAGTATGGCATGGATTGACTACAAAAAAGCATTTGATAGTATCCCACATTCATGGATAAAAGAGTGCTTGAAAATGTATAAGATACACCCTGCACTGATCGACTACATTACAGTAACCATGAAACAGTGGCAAACCACTTTGCAATTAAGCCATAATAAAGGACAAATTATTATTCCAAGGATAAAAATTCAAAGGGGGATATTCCTTGGTGATGCTCAGTCAGCGCTGCTATTCTGCCTTGCCCTTAACCCATTAAGCTATCTACTTAACAGCTTAGGCCATGGCTATAATTTGGCTCCCAGAAAACAACAAAATGTAAAGACTTCTCACCTTCTTTTTGTCATTGATTTAAAACTGTATAGCTCATCAGATGAGGAACAGAAAGTACAACTGCAAGTTGCCAAACTTTTTCAGATGATATAAGAATGTGATTTGGTCTTGATAAATGTGCCAAAGCAACCTTTAAAGCAGGAAAACTGCAACACCAAGAGAACATCAGTTTGGGACAAGAATGTGATATAAAAGAACCTGATCAAGAAGGAGTGTATAAATATTTGGGAATTGATGAAAGATCAACAATAAAACATTTGTGAATAAAGTAAGGAATATGTCAGAAGACTTAAATTAATCTTGAAAACACCACTGACGTCTAGGAACAAAATCCCAGCTATAAAACAATTTGCTCTTCTTGTCCTAACAACAAAACAAATAAATAATAATAAAACTTACAGTTTTGGAGTGATTGACTGGCTCCAAAATGTGTTGGATAGATTAGATAGGAAAACAAGAAGGATGCTTCATGCTCACCAAATGATTTATAAAAATCAGTGCATACCAAGATTATATATTCCCCGTTCTGAAGGAGAGATGGGCCTCCTTGAAATTGATTACATGTATAGATCTGCAGTCGTGGGACTCCACACATATCTGCTGACTTCATAAGACCCAAACGTAGTGAAAGTTTTGAAACATGAGGAGAATAAATTTAAGATGACTTCTCTGCTTAATCTAGCAGAAGCATATCTGCATCAAGCAGGAATAGAAATCAAACCAGAAGTAGATAAAAAAACAGGCAGCAACTGAATGTGCCAAAAAACAAAAGAAAGAATATAAGGTGAAAGACTAGATGAGAAGGCAAGAAATGTGGAAAATACATAAATATAGTTGCAAGTATAGAAAACTTCTGGAAGAACCTCATGCTGATCAGTAATGAACGCATGAATGGTTAAGAAGAGGTGAATTCAAACCAAGAGATGAAAGGTTAATATTGGCAGCACAAGATAGTGGACTACATACACATTGGTTTACAAAGTCCATTGAACATGTGGGAGAAACAGACAAATGTAGGTTTTGTAAAACAGTATTGGAAACAGTTGCACACCTTGTTGCTGGTTACGACATACTAATAGCAGAATGACTGTATACTGAAAGGCATAATAATGTGGGGAGACTGCTGCACTGGGGATTGTGCAAACATTATGGTACTGAAGTGGCTGAAAAACACTGGAAATATGAGCCACAAAGCTTCACAAAAAATGATGAAGTCTACATCATATGGGATCACCCATTACCAACAGTCCAAAAGGCAGATGTTAGAAAACCAGATATAGTGGTCCAAGAAAAGAAGACAAAAGTAGCATTGATCATTGAAATCACCACATCCAGTGACTACAGTGTCCTGCATACAAAGAGACACAAAGTCATAAAATGTCAGGATTTGCAAGCAGAAACAAGAGCAATGCGGAAGAAAGATAGCCAGATAGTTTTTATTGTAGTAGGCGCAATGTGTCTTATAAAATGAGTCTACAATCCTATTTAAATATGCTACCAATCCATGTATCTCTGTACAAACTGCAGAAGGCATCATTACTGGGCACATTGCGGGTGCTGCGAAGACTACTTTTGGCTGACATCAAAGAGTGAAACAGTACTAATTTCATGAACTTTAATCATACTTTGACTTAGGAATGGAGTCCATTTCTGTTATGGTATTAGAAACCCAAATGATTTGGAGAAATTGAAAAAAACAAGTAATACAATTATATGCATTTCCACTATATTTTCACACATTACTCCTGCATCACACGAAAATGCATAAACCAGGAACTAATTATGTCACACACACACATAGTTAATAACTTACTCTTTAATGTGTCTAGATAATGAATTAACATGTGTGGTAAGTACGTCTTCTGTGGCAATGAGGAAAACCCCCAATATGGAAGAATATATATTCACTATTTTACATAGGTTTGAATCCCACATTGTACTAATTACATTTATTAGTGTGTTTAGCCTCACAAAAATGTGGCAAGTCATAAAATTTATACCGCAATACATGTATTAAAAGTTAAGTCATCTAACAGGTATAGCAGCAGACAAGCCATAAATTAATGCCAACTGTCACATTAACTTTCCAGTTTCATAAACTGCCTGTTTGGCATCATCGCTCTCTGCTTAACATCATGTAAATATGATTGGCGTGTTTGTGTATGTTTGTGAACTAGATGTAAAATGCAATACTTTGATTTGGAGGAAAAACACTTCAACTGTTGCTGGATGACCTGTGTGGACATGGCAGGAGATAGGAACGTGCCTAATTTAGGGCTTAAAGATGGATAGTAGAGGAGTCCAGAATATTCTTTGCATTCTTGGTAAAACACAACAGCTGCAGGCTGCTTCAGAGTAACTATACAGGGTCTCAATATAAATTGGAGGCTGGGAACAGTCTAGCTAAGGCTGTCTGCAGTGCGATTGGCATTCCACTCACTGGGGAGCAATGCAGGCACCATTACAATGACATGAAAAGACCCAAGCAGGAAAAAGTCAACCAGTGGCTGGATGAGTTTATGACTGCTGACATCCAACACTTGTGTAAGTATAACGATATTTTAAATAATATACAAAGCTGGAGATCGCCAAGACTGGTATGATAATGCTGTTCTCTTTTTCTCTTCTCTTTATTTTACAGCTGCTCCAGAGATTTCAGCAAAGAGTAAGGCCCATGCTGAATGCTTAGAAAGACTGAGAGAGGCAAGGGGTATGCATTTGGCGCAAGTTATTTATTTTATTTATTTTACATTTATTTACCATGATGATCCGACTGGGTGCAAACCCATTTTCAGCGGAGGCCTGCGTAGAAAAGCTCTGTAGCACAGTTACAAAAACTGATAGCCGCAAGCAAAATTCACAACATTACAAAACAAGTTTCAAAAGCAGTGCAAGCAAGAGAGAGAAAACATACATAATTACTGAATATTCAGTTTTGGAGGTGTAAATGCAGAGTTCTTTATTGTAGTAGTTATACATGCATGTGAAGTACTATGTATGATATAATATCAGATCTAGATCAGACACTATAGATACCTAGAAGGAAGATAAGTAGATAAGATGTGATGGTGGGGCAAGTTGAACAAGGGAGAGAAAGATTAAAAAAGCAGTGGGAGGTAGGTAGGGAAGAAAATATCCTGCAGTTAGATGAGAGAACGTGAAGGACTTCAGTTGCAGGCAGAAGTGAAGTGTCAGGAGGAAAATGAGGAGGTAGGCATAAAAGGTAATAAAGTTATAAGGGGAATGACAAGTGCAAGGACAAGAGAGTAGGGGGTTGGTGGTATAAGCTAGGGCTGATACAAGAGCAGATCCAGTTGTTAGTGAGGTAATCTTTTAGGAGTTTTTTTTTAATTGTGTTGGGCTGGTAGTATCTACAATATGTTGTGGAAGGGTACGCAAGTTCTTAGTTTATTATTGCTTTTGGAAACATTTAGTAGTGTTTTATGAGGAGATTGGAGTAGCCAACTGGTAGAATAAGGTTGAAGGATCTGCTGGAGGGAGGGAGTTTTGTTAGGCTGGTGTATTATTCTGTGGGTGGAGATAAGTTGTGTAGGTTAGGTGATGGGGAAGTTCTAACCATTTTAGTTCATGTGGGGCAGAGCAGTGGTGGGACCTGCGTTGGGAATTGGTGACGAATTTTGAAATTTTATTGTAACAGGAGTCAAGTTTTGAGAGGTTGGTTTTGCTTAGGTTAGTGAAAATGGGCAAGGCATAGAGTAGTGCAGATAGGAGATGAGTTCTAAATATGTCTTGTCTGGTGTGGTTAGTGAGGAAAGGCTTGAGTCGATAAAGACAGCCAAGTTTGATATGAACCTTCTTAATAGACTGGGCAAGGTGTAAGTCACATTTCATTTTATTTTCGATTATAACACCTAGTAATTTTGTTTGGGAGATGGCTGATATGATAGTGTCGTTGGAGGGGTGTATTTGAAATGTGGTTGGGGATTGGCTGCTTTGGTGGGATGAAACAGTATCAGTTTGGTCTTGGATAGGTTCAATATAAGTTTTGCTTCCGAGGGACAGGTTTCTTCTTCAGAGAAGGACTATTGTGTAATGATTTCTAACTGCTTTATAGAAGATGTAGCACAGATGAGGGTTGTGTCATCTGCATATTGGATGATGGAGGCAAGAAGGGTAGATTTGTGTAGCCAGTTAGTGAATATGGAAAAGAGTAGGGGACCTAGTATAGAGCCTTGGGGAATACCTATATTGACAGATAGTAGAGCAAACATCTTCTGTTCCGATTTGACTGCTTGGTGTCAGCTGGTAAGGTAACTATTGAACCATGAGAGGGAAGAATGGCTGAGATTTAGGGTGGAAAGCTCAGTGAGCAGTTTCTGGTGTGAGACCATAACAAAGGTCTTGGAGAGGTCTAGAAATAAGTAAGAAACAAATTTTCCCTGGTTTCTATGTTGATTTATGGTGTCAGTAAAGTTTAGGAGGGGAGTTGTCCTGTGTTATGGGCAGAACCCATGTTGTGTATGAGATAGGAAGTTGTTAGATAGAAGGCGGTTTAGAAGCTGAGTGTGAATACATTTTTTTAGTATTTTGGAGAGAGGTGGTAGAATGACAATGGGTCTATAATTGGATAGCTCAGTGGATCTGCCTCCTTTGTGCAAGTGAATGTTGTAAGAAATGTTGGGTTCTTATTAGAACCCGAATGCTTGAAAAGTCGAATGTCATATGGTCGACACCATATGATCGACATTTCAAGTGTTCGAAGGTTAAACGTAACGGTGCTGTTCAGTGCAGAATGGGAGAATTTCCCTTTTCTGCACTGAAGTGCGATCTCGGAGTTGCTATATTTAATTAGGGTATGTGTGGGGGGCACAGGGGGGCTTGCACCCCTGCCTGCACCATTAAGGTAAGTTTTTTGTTTTTTGTTTTTGTTTTATTATATATTCGAACTTTTAAACTTTGATCATATGTTGTTGAACATATGGGATTCGAAGTTTTGAAAGTTCGAATATATAATATAGACCTGAAATTTTCCAGTTTAGAGGAATATAGTTTTCTAGGCTAGAGCGGTTAATTTAGATAGAGACAGGGAAAGTGATGGTATCTGCAGCTATTTTTAGGAGATCAGTGGGGAGGTTATCTGCTGCTAGGGTGGTATTTTTCAGCTTAGTGGATATTTTTTATTGTATGGGTTGTAACAGGTTTAAAGGAGATGGTATTACAGGCATCATTACTGGTGGTTGGGATAGTTGGTGAGTATTTTGGTAAGAGTTGATAAGAGAGTGAATTGAGTTTGTGAAGAAGGTATTGTATTCTCAGGCTATGCTGTCAGCTGGAGGAGCTGTTGAAGGATTGGGGTTGAGGCATTTATTGGTTGAATGTTTTTTTTATGGTGGACCAAATTTTGGGGGGGGTTGTGGTTAAGCTGCTGGGAAACCATGTAGTAAGTTTTTTTTTGTCAGATTTTATTTGGGATTTTGCTTTGTTTCTATGTTGTTTGTAGAACAGTCGTTTTTTTGTTTTTGTTGATTTTTCATTGTAACTGGACTTTGTCCCTTTGTTTAAGCAAATTTTTGGTGTCATTGGTTAGCCATGGAGTACAGAGATATTTTTAGTTGAGCAAATCTACAGGGGGCTAGGATGTTGAGAAAGTTGACGCTAAAATACTGCACAGCACATCTAGATGAAGAGTTTTGAGGGGTGCCCATTAACATTCATGTAAAAGGGAAAGGAATGTTTGGGCTGGATACAGGTAGGGAAAATTTCTGGAGAAGTCAGGTGGTTAGAATTAAAAACAAAACAAAAAGAAAAATTATCTGGTGATAAAGCAGTAGCTTGACTGGGGCTAAGCAGAATGGAAAAAGGAAAGAAGGATGGCAGGGTTTAGGCACGGTGGTGTGCTTGCAGATGCACAGACAAAATTAATTACAGTGGTGAGAGAATTTATATAAACATACATTAGATGTTGTAGTGGTTGTAGTCTGGTAGTGGTTGAGTTGAGGTTTAGTTCACTTCGGGCTGGGCAAGGAGTATTCCAAACTGAAGATAGTTGCAGTTACAACCTTTGTATTTTGTTAGCCATGAATGGAGCCTTTTCACTAATTCTGCTGAAGTATATTGCTGTTTTGGCTCACCACCCGTACCCACCCCTTATCTCTCTTTTTTATTTTTATATGTGTGATGATACCATTCTGATATCATCATTTTCTGACAACCAACAAAATGATTTCCAGCATAGGGAGGTAGGGTAACTGCTGTGGCTCAGCCTGCCACCCCTCCATCTGCTGCCAGACCATCACCCAGCACATCTGGGACGCAAACTGGATGTACTTCTTGTGCAGCTCTTGCACTACCCAGGACCTCAATATCAGGTGTCATTACCCTGGCAGCTGGTGCAGTGGTACCTGCCAGGAGTATTTGTGGAGGTGAGGATTTCTTCATCTGCCATGAGCTGCCAGACACGGTTCATGAGGTCATAGAATGTACCATTGGTGCATGCCTCAGCCATCTGGAGAAGCTGCTTGTTGGAATGCAGAAAAAAAAGAAATGTTAGCCAATCCAACAGGAAGCTGAGGAAGGGGACAGTGATCATAGTTCTAACAGTGAGGAATAGATTCTCACTGTCCCCATGCTTGATGGGCATGTGCCTCCAATTTCCCCTCCAGATACCCAATCCTGGTGTCCCCCAGTGTTTTCTCCATCTCTGTCTCAGTTTTGTTTATCCTGTTTTCCTGCACATGCATCCTCAACTACAAAAGTTATCTGACCTTAACATACCTACATCCCTTCTTCAACATTCTTCTTTTTGAAATATAAAAAAACTGGACATCTGTCCCACAAAAAAATGTCTTCCCATACACAGCTTTCCATTTTGCACATGTGCTTTCTCAACACAATTGATTTGGTCCAATTGGTTATAGAACATGATTGAATTGTTGTCACCCATCTGTGTTGAAGTAACAGTCCAAATTCATCCAATTTGCTATCGATGTTCATATTACACTGCTGAAGAAGTGGTTATCTATGGTTCTTTCCTACTTCCCTCCTGCACATTCCGATATTGCTTCCCCTTTGTTCTTCTGCTGCTTACCCCCCACCATTTCTCCATTTCCCTATCTACTCCATTTTCACCCCTTTATTCTGGTTAAAAAAATAGAATCACACACCACTCACATGGCAGGAATGTCCATTAATAAAGCCTTTCACTTTTTGTGCTCTGTTTTTGTGTGGAGTTTGGCATTGTGCACCAATGCTGAGGAATGGTGAATGGCTCCTCATGTCCTATGGCATCAACTACACTCGTGTGGTTACTTCCACGCAATGCTGGTTAAACTTGATGTTCCAAAGGGACACATTGTTAAAGCAGAGTAAAGGCAGTACTTTAAAATATAAGTACTTCTGAAGTTCAAGTTGTTTTTTTTAAATGTGAATCTCTCATGTGCAAACACTTTGCCATGTATGTGCAAACCAGTTGCTTGTCAGTCCACTATGTAAAGGGCTTATTATGATATATTTACTATGTTTATTGCCAATTATTCTTCACCCATTAAAATCCATTTAAAAACACCACCAAAGGGAAGGGACTTTAGTGATGAACACATATTTATTCAGACTCATATGTGTCCTGTACCCATATACTTGAAAATGGATATGTCAGTAACAGTTCCCAAATATCAACTACACTACAAAAATAAATAGCATAATTGCATTGTTATGCCATCTAAAGCTTTATACTGACAATAGGCATTGAGATTGTCTTATACATGTCTGAATGTATACATAAATTCATCACAAATATGGACATATATACATCAATACTTGCATCCATGGTGACCACAAAATATGTGTGTGTGTGTGTGTGTGTGTGTGTGTGTGTGTGTGTGTGTGTGTGTGTGTGTGTGTGTGTGTGTGTGTGACTGTTAGTATGTAATGTACACAACATATTGACAAACAGGGGCATATGTCTCAGTTCTGCAACATGCATTCCTAACAGCTTCTTGCATCTAGTTAAAGAAGCTGTCTTTTAAAGTATATCTGCACATTGGAACCAAAACAGAAAATCCAAAGTCTACACTTTGCACACAACTCTTATAACAAGTCTACACTTTGTTCACAACTCTTATATCAGGATATGTTACCTGCATCATATAATGATAATGTTATCATCTACAAAGAACACTATGACAATGAAAAAACAGATGCTGGTGATGGTGCAGATATTAACTACTGTGTTCTGCAGATGGGAACAAAATAGTTATGTAGTGGTTAACTTGCCACAGCAGCCACATTGTGTGTGTGTGTGCCTGTACATGTAAGTGTACATGTGTGCATGGTCAGAAGAGCATGAGTCTTAGTTCTACTGTCATCAATCAAGTGTCATGGAGAACAAATAGTTGTACATGTTTACACAGCCATTTCATACAGACCTCCCAACATCTTCTCCCAAATATACAATGATGATGACATCCAATATAAAGTGTCCAACAACAGTTTAAAGCCAGACTTGTACTGTGGTACTGTGGCACTTTCATTAAGTACTGTGTTCTCTATCTTCTGTAGCTAATTAGATTGTGGTCTTAATCTCACTGCAGTCAACTGGTGTGAGTGTGTGTGTGTGTGTGTGTGTGTGTGTGTGTGTGTGTGTGTGTGTGTGTGTGTGTGTGTGTGTGTGTGTGTGGGTGTGTGGGTGTGTGTGTGTGTTTGTGTTTATTTAATTCACATTCTGGGAGACCATTTTAGACCAGCATGTGTTTCTTACAAGACATTGCTAATGTCATCATCTATAAAGTGTTGTCTAACACTATAAAAGGCAGACTTGTGGTGTGGTGCTGGCATTGAGTACTGTGTTCTCCAGCTTCTCTATCTGGACAGTTAAGGGTTCTAATCTCACAGCAATCCATGTGCATTAAAATAATATTTCTGAGCCAGTTCTACACCAAGATTTGACTCCACATCTATGTCAGGCAGTCCTCCCCACATCTTCCTCTCAGCACACAATGATGCTATCTATCATCCTCTATAAAGTGCACTGTGACACTGTTAAAGTCAGACATATGTGGTGGTGCTACTCTAAATTTGTGGAATCTCTATACCTACACAGGTTTAATGGTGTGTGTGTGTGTGTGTGCGTGTGTGCGTGTGTGCGTGTGTGTGTGTGTGTGTGTGTGTGTGTGTGTGTGTGTGTGTGTGTGTGTGTGTGTGTGTGTGTGTGTGTGTGTGTGTGTGTGTGTGTGTGTGCGTGGCTGGTGGAACATTATGGTAATTGTAAGATCTTTTGAATCTCTTTTCATTTAACTAACACTCAGAAGAATCTGTTACACAGCACTATGAATCCAACATCCCCTTTTTCCATTTGTGCACATAATACCCTTCCTGCAGAGGAGTGCAGGATGTCATCATCTCAATGATAAATACACACACATAGTGAAGCAGTATCCTTCCATGAGCCTTTGCAAGCCATCTCCAGATCACTGGATGTGTGATTGTCAATTCTGTCATGGGGGTGCACATGTTACATAAAGAGAGTGTCAGTAATTAATACAATGAAACACATACACATACATATACATGCGCATACTGTTATTATCTTCTCTCATATAGATATATAGACTTTGGTTTACAAGTTATAATAATGGCTATGAATTTATGTGATGTTGGCAGTTAGAATAGTAATGTCCAATGACCCTATAGACATTGCACCTTTCAGTGTTCCTGTCATCTACTTGTGCTATGTTGAGTTGTGAATGTACAGTAGGCCTACAAGAGGGAATTTCAGTCAGTGTTGTGAGGTGATGTATTGATGACCGCTGCTGACATTTTATTACATGTTCTGTACATAACAGCTGCAGTAATATGCCTCCTGAGAACTGCTGACATGGGATGATACTATGTATATTGTTGCCTTACTAAGGCATGTGTTTTTGTAGTGGAGTATATCAACATTCTACACAGTTCTCATTCAACCATCACAGTGACACTTGCAGTATGGCACATGTGTACATGTGTATACCTACCATCATTAAATGCACTGTGAGATACATCAATATAATGTCATACTGATTACATGGCCACATACATCTTGTTTCATTCATGTGTTATAACAATGTTATATACACAAAAATGTCACAAGTGATGCAACCTGTGTGAATTAATTGTATGCACAATTGTGTTGCTATTCCTAAGGATTACTGAGGTGGTGCCCAGCAGCATTGTGTGACTATCAGCATTTATGTCAGTAACTGTTCTGCATGAACCACATTCACCTCATTTTAAATGTGTCCATGTATGGTAACAGATCAGTCACACACAACTTTCCAATAAAAAAGTACATACAGGTATATGATGTGCAATTGATGTAATTAAGTAACATAGGCAGAGTTGTATGACTGTGGGAGCAGTACCAGTGTGTGACACATGATGCAAATTCAAGGTTATTTTTGGAGGTGTTGTCCAAATCATTTATGTAAATATGTGTGAAATGTTAAGCAGAATATACAACTAAGGGCAGAGCTGTTTCTGGATGCTACCAGCCATACTCAATTGAAGAAAATAGACAATCTTCTAGCTGATGGTTTGGATCAAACTTCACTCCATGTCCCCACTGGCCATTAGTCAAAGTATACATGCAAACATCACTCAGCTTATTTTCTCAGGAGAGCAGCTCATCTGTGCTGTCTGTAAGGTTAATAGCATGTCATCAATGGACACTGACAACATCCCAGGTTGCCTTCCCAAGAACTTAAACCCTGACCTAGCAGACACAGTTGGATCCTTACTTAAACACAGCCTCCAGATAGCCTATGTTCTGTCAGAGTGTTGTACTGCAACAGTCATCCATATAGATAAGGGGATCATGCCCAGATGCAGGGAATTATAAGCCCATAAGCCTGACTTGCCTCATCTGTGAAGCAGAGCAAAGAATAATCATGGACCTTATCAAACAAGACACAAGTAATCTCCAGAATGTGTGGTCAAGATCTTTAATTTGTTACATCTAGATCATGTCATTAAATATGGTTGACTTCTTAAAGAAGGTCACCAAGGACATGGATAATGAAGAAACTGTGCATCCTGCCTCAAGTAGGCATGAACACCTGCATCACCAAGTGGGTAGACAAAATGGATCACGGACAGGACACGTACTGTCAAAGTGTGTAAATTCATCTGTAGCAAGGGGGCCAGTGACCAGAGTCATGGCTCAGGGTTCTGTACTAGACAATTTCCTGTTCAGTATTTAATTCTCAGAGGAAAAGAAAAACATAGACAGCCTTTGTCTGACCAGTTTTGTGGATGTCTGCAAATTGTTGATAATCATGGAATCCCGGAATGCTATCAATGTACTGCATAAAGCATTTATTCACAAAAAATTATTGTTGCCAGAGCCATGGAGACACACTAATTAAACCAAAAAGCATAATTGTTTCCTTTTTGAAAGCAAATACCCAAGGTAGTTACAATATAGACAGCACACCGCTATGAGCAGACCAAGACATACGTGACCTGGGTACAGATATATAGTAAGTGGAACTTCCACCAGTATGTGACCACAGTGGTGACAAATCCCTTGTATGTAGTACAACTCCTAAGTATGGGCAGGCTATCCACATCAAGGGACATTATAATTTGAATATTTGTAGCCCTCATCACACCAATACTTGAGTGCAATGCACCCTTTTATAGGTTACCATGCCACCACACATCTGCAACAGCTGGAATAACCCTATAGTTATTGCACAAAAATGATACATGGTATAAGCAACAAGTCCTATGCAGAGAGATTGAAATCCCTATCACTGCATTATATCTCCTACAGATTACTAATAGTCACTCTGTGTCTGGCCTGCAGGGAAGTCTCCAATCTGGTCACTATGGAAATGTTACACTTTGTTAAAGCAAATGGCACGAGGTTCAGTTGTTCCAATAAGGTTAACTGAGTCTCTGACATAATAAATCATATTGTAGATATAGATGCAACTGTCAGACACTACCATTTCTATGGAACAAGATTCTCAGTCATGTTAACCAAAGGCCTTGCCTGACCCTGTTTAAGTGCAATGTAGATCAATGGATGGCTAATCATGATTGTACTTCTGTTGTTGCAGCCATGTCCTTCATGGATAGAGGCAGTTGACATTAGATAACATAGCATAGGCTCATACCTGTGTGAATATTTTTCATATAGCTGCTTAAAATTGTGGAACTCATGTTGCTCATGGCTAGGCTTTATGTGATCTTGAGACTTTAGGCTAGTACTGTCCTATGCACCTATAAACCTGTGATCTGCAATTGTATCCTAGGTACAGCTATAGTGTGACTGTACATCATCATGGACATACCAGTACATCATGTCAGCATTACCACTTGTAACCTCAGTACAGTTATAGTGTGACTGTACATCATCATGGACATACCGGTACATCATGTCAGTATTACTACTTGTAACCACGGTACAGCTGTAGTGTGACTGTACATCATCATGGATGTTCCAGTACATCATGTCAGCATTACCACTTGTAACCTCAGTACAGTTATAGTGTGACTGTACATCATCATGGACATACCGGTACATCATGTCAGTATTACTACTTGTAACCTCAGTACAGCTGTAGTGTGACTGTACATCATCATGGACATACTGGTACATCATGTCAGTATTACTACTTGCAACCACGGGACAGCTGTAGTGTGACTGTACATCATCATGGATGTTCCAGTACATCATGTCAGCATTACCACTTGTAACCTCAGTACAGTTATAGTGTGACTGTACATCATCATGGACATACCGGTACATCATGTCAGTATTACTACTTGTAACCACGGTACAGCTGTAGTATGACTGTACATCATCATGGATGTTCCAGTACATCATGTCAGCATTACCACTTGTAACCTCAGTACAGCTATAGTGTGACGTACATCATCAAGACAAACCGGTCTATCTTGCTAGTATTACCACTTGATAGTTTGCATTAGCACATATGCATGCATATCAGGATTTCATGGTAGTATACAATTTCCCATGGCAGTGTCAGGGTGGCAATGATCATGTGGAGCATGTCTTGAGGTTTGACAAGTACTGGTAGAGTGTGCTCCATGTATTGTTTGTTATGTGAACAATATCACAGTGTCAGCTTCCTCGCTCCTTAATGCTAGACTTAGCAGTGCTGCAGTTTCTGTTCACATGAGCATAGTTGATGCATTGCCATCAGTTTCACATGCTGCTGCACCTTCCATTATAATGGATCACTTCTTAATTTACAAATTGATTGCAGATACCTCAGACAATATCCATTGCTATTACATGTGGCGGATAAAGGCAATGCACAGCTGTGTGTAGGGAATCGACTGATAATAGTGTGTTGTTTTTAAATGTTGTTATCCATATGGCTGATAACTATGTATTTCAGGAATGATTTACTGAGGTGCATCACTTTTGCCACAGTGAACGTCCACACATCTTTTTGGCCATACATAAATACTTTTTGTGATGCATAAACATTAGGTGTTGAAAGTGCAGACTTCCCTTCAAGGTGTTCTACAAGATGCATGTGTGATATGTCTTCCTGTGACTCACCCAGTAAATGCACAGTTCGTTAGCAACATTGTTGGCATGACTTAGATTCTTGCAAGTGTGGATTGCAGCATATGTGTCATGCAAATGTCTCAACTAGCCAGGATTACTCTTAAGTGTCCATCTTAACACCTCCAAAATGCAAAAATGTAGTTATTTTTGAGGAAGATGTGCTTGATTTCCCTTAAAGATTGCTGACAAATCATTACAGTTGTACAAGTGGGCTCCTGCAGAACATGTATAATAGCTCACAATTACATTGTCATTGTCACAGATTATTGATGGTATTAGTCTGATATTATCTATGATTGCGCCTGCTTCTGTCTAGTGTTGTCCATGAGCCTGTTGCCATGTGTGCCTGATTCATACACTTCAACCTCTTATTGCAAGAAATCTGGACAAAGCCTGACAAAAATGGAGGGGGACAGGCCCAAAAATAGGGACAGATTATCCATACAGGAGGTGTAAACAGCAGTATATACTGTAATATGTACATATATGATTACTTTTCATGCTACTGATTTGTCTTTGGGGTGTACATACGTTGACATGCCCTTACTTGGTGTACATTATAATATTTAATGTGTCCTCTTCCTCTTTCTTAATTTCTACCATTCACGTCTGTCGCCCTTTTCAGTATGCAAACTTCCCCAGATTACAGTATTTGTACTGCATTCTATGTACCCTTGATGATCACCACAAAACCTTTATTTCAGTATGCAAAAAACACATTGCAGTGTACATTGCACTGAGTACACTTTTCTGTAATATGTTATACTGCATTCATTACATTAATTTTAGCCCTGTGGCTGTCCATGCAATATTGCAGAATATGTTTGGATGTAGGTAAACATGTCTGCTTCTGCTATATGCCTTTGTGCTATGTACATAGTTTCCTGGCTGGCAATGCTGTTACTAGCCATGAAACCTTGCTTGTATCTGTGTAAGCTCAATGCAAATCATCCATGTGTGATTAGCACTGCTCTGCTCATTGTGCAAAAACATAAACTCTGTGTAGGCCTCTCACTAAGCCTACACAGAGTGTACAGAATCCCTAGGACGGTCCTGCACATGTAAGATGACCATGGTAGCTCTGCAGTGCAGAAGGCTAAATCTCTGACTATAACCCATGATCAATCAGAATTTGACTGGTGGTCAGTTTGTTACAGTAGCCAATGCAAAATCAGAAGGTTATGATGAAACAATCCCATTCACCTCTCTCTCCCTCCCTCTCTTGGGGGGCTGGAGGTATTTGCTGACTTCTTGTACAAAGTGAGAAGCAGGATAATGTGGTGTCAAACAATAAACATGGTGGGAAGATGTGTGGCTGACTCTTTTACAATGCCCAAATGACCATCGACTTGAGTGTTACATCCAAAACATTTGAGACTCATGCTGTACAAATCATGCACTAAAGCTCTGATGTAAATACGCAATGTGCATCTCAGATCCTTCATAAGTTTACTTTTGAATGGGTTATTTGATTGTCTAAAACAATGCATAACAAATGAGTTGAGGTTTAATTTTTCCTTCCAAGATGCTATAATGCTGTAATGTCAGATGTGGTTAAAGTAAGTATCAGGGGTGCAGGGGACATATGCTCCCCCCATTGGATATGAAGTGTGCTTTGCTGCACAGAGAAAATGCATTCTTTGAGTTTTTATTTTATTTTATTTTCAAAATGCAGCTTAATATGCTTTCTATGATCGGACTGCGTTTGCAAAGATTACTTCTGAACAATTTTCCTGCAGTCATATTAAAGACACCAAAAAAGATACTTTGCAGTCACAAATATGTCAAGAGTTGTATGTTATAGTACAACACATCAGAGAACAAATCTCCTCACTTCCTGTAACAACATGATTTTTTATTTGATTTTTACTAATTTAATCACTTCTTAAATAAGTGAAGTGTGGAGAATCAAGTGGACTTTTTCAGCCATGACTAGGACACAAGAGCACGGGCAAATATAATGTACATACAAGTCAAAGCGTCAAACCAATCATCATCTGTTGGGAGGTGGCAGACATTAAGTGGAGGTCAGGCTTGAACCCTAGTCCTTGAAAATGTGAATTAGCAAAACTAAGCAATATATTGCTATGCTTCTGGTGATAAGAAGGCATTATTACAGTTCAGTATTAAGAATATTGCATAAACATCAGAAGCAATTTTTATAATTTGGGATATTTATCACAGTTGCTAGTTGAATATATTTAAAGTCTGGAGGGTTGTAAAGTTGTTGATTTTTATAATTTGGGATATTTATCACGGTTCTTGGTTGAATATATTTAAAGTCTGGAGGGTTGTAAACTTGCTGATTTTTCTTTTTCTTTATGACAATGCGATACCATGTTCCAGATGAAGTAAAAAGTGTGTGGTGAATATAGCAGAACAGTAGAGCTGTTTGACTATTTGATGTATATTGAAAAGCAACTGGCAACTTTAGTAGATAAGTCACGGAGGAAGAATTTAAGGTTGACCAAAGTGCCTGGAAGTTAGGAGGTGCCAGACTCTAGACTTTGTCAAAACAAAGATCGCATTCTGGACTTCATTTACTAAGAAAAAATATACTGATTGTGCTTAACTTTAGCTCACTAAGTGCATAGTAAACCATGAATAATTCATCCTTATTGTAATTTATGGCATGGATGGAACATGTTTTGTGGCAATTATCACAGCTGAGAAAGAGCTGCATGGTAGATGGTCAATAAATATTAATAAATCATGGTTTTCTTTAAGCTAAATTGCAAGAGAGACTAAAGTTTATGTAAGTGACTAAGAAATGTGTAAGAAAACAAAATAGAAACTGACTTTTTCCACTGGTCTTGAGAATATTTTTCCCAAACATCATACATCTGTTCACAACTGTAAAAATGGCAGTGGTTAAACTGAATGAACTATCCTGCTTATATGATAACAATACTGAAGGAATGAAGTGCTATAACTCCACTACTTGAGGTGGAAGATGAACTGGAATAATAAGATGGTCAGTATAGAAAAGGGAAAGTATACATATGATGTGTGCCTGCCAGTAGTCACAAAGGAATGGATCTATATCACTTTGTCAAATCCTTCCCCCGTACACCCCTAACAGAACTCTCAGATCTGAACATCAAAACTTAATTGCTATCCACAAACACAAACGTCCTGCTGGCCAACATCTCCTCTCCTTCTCACTAGGCAAGAAATGGAATTCTCTTCCTTCCACTCTAAGAACTATATCAAACTCAGAAAACTTCAAAACCCAGCTTTTCAAACACCTGTCCACTAAATGGAAATTTACCTGCCTTCACCCTACCTAAATCATTCTAAGTATATGCCCCCGGGACATTTTCTCCCAGATTCCTAAGCTCTCTATAACTCCTATAGCTATTGCCCTATGGGTGTATCTAAGCTCTTTGCAACTCCTATAGCTACTTATCACATGACTCAACTTTGTAAATATTGTAAATAGCATCTCACTTTAAATGAGTGCATGTAAAGTGTTTCCACATTTATTTTAAATGTGTGTATGTAAAGTGTTTCCACACCTAATACATAGAGTGTTTGCTCAAATGAATCTGTATAACCCTTAAGATCAACCACAATGAATTTTGTTGACTATGCATGACATTGAATGTACATATTTGTAAACTGTTCTATATAATGTATATTTTATACTTTTGTATCTTTTATATCTGTACCATATAATGTATCTTGGAGCTTTTCTCCCCAGGCCTCCACTGAAAATGGGCTATTTGGGCCCAGTGGACTTCCCTGGTAATCAAACTAGAAATAAATAAAATAAACATAAGCAAATACCTCTTCATTGCACACCTATTAATCAAAGCTCCTATTCAGCAAATGGACTTTTCAGTGGAAGTTTTCCTAGGGGAAAACAATGGTGGACCACCATCTGGAATTTTCCCTTTTCCCCACTGTAGTGCGATCTTGGAGTTGGTATATTTAGTTAGGGGTGGTGTGAGGGGTGTGGAGGGCATAGCCTCCCACCTGGGTAGATGTTAAGTTTTATGAGTTTATTCACGTTCACTAGGGTGGCCTACCATTGGTTTGCCCTAGGAAAAAATTTGTTGGAAAGTCCGTTCATTGAATAGGAGCTTCTGTTAATAGGTGTTCGACAAAGAGGTATTCGCTGATGTGGGATTCGACAAAGTGATATATATATATATATATATATATAGACCCCAAAGGACCTGTTTAACTATTTTACTGAACACCTGAGTGAAGCTGCTGCAGAAAAAGGTGGACAATGTTTACTGGAGAAAGAAATTATAATTCTAAGCTTGAACTCTTGATGTGTGCATTGACATCAGAGGGTAAATACAATTTTCTGCTTTGTAAAGTGATACCATCTGGGCTAGTCCACAACTGTGGATTTGTTATCCATTAAATAAACATCAAGAATAAGTCTATGAGTAGGATTCAATAAACCCTTCATGGCTTGCTGAAACCCTTTGCTCATCATGGCATGACGTGCACACAACAGAGTGCCATTTTGATTGAATAAGTGGCTGTAGATGATGTGTACAGCCGCGCAAACACATTAAACATTGTTGCATGCTAATTACAACAAATTACAACATAACCAGCTGAATTGTATGTTAACCATCCAATCCAAGATGGCAAAGCAATTCAACAAGCTATAAAGAAATCATGTACACTTAGTGTAGCCTTCTGCCTTGTATTCCAAAACCTACTGGAATACAGCCTCGGAAACTACACTGGAGGAATAGAATGTTAGGGGCAGCTGCTGGTCTTCTGCATGTGCATGTGCAACAGGCTTACTTCTATGCTACTGCTGTTGATAGACCTCAGGTAAGGAGGAGAAGGGTATTTAGACTCCTTTAACCTTTCATGGTCTGTATGAGGTGGAAATAGTAGAATGCTACAGGGTGCACAGAGACACACTCCAGGAACTCTGCAACCTCTGTTGCCCTCATCCGAGATCAAGGGCAAGCCAAGGGGACTGAATACCTGTGGAGAACAAGGTATGTGTAGCACGTAAAATATTAGCTACGGAAAGTTTCCCTGACCCACAGGGGACATTCTGGGGGTGTAACAGGTATCAGCATCCAAGATCCTACACCAATTCCTGAATACTATGCTACAGCATGCTAGTGACTATTTATACCCCCCCATATCCATGAGGACAGTTCTAGAACTATGTAGGAGTTCTACCTCATAGCACACTTCCCTGAAGTTTTGAATATTATAGACTGCATGCACATCGAGAACAAAGCACCACCCAGAGAACAGGGAAGGTTTACATCAACAGAAAGGATTTATACTCTATTGTCTGCCAGATCATGTGTAATATTAAAAGAATCATCCTGAATGTGTGTGTGTGCTGGCAACACTGGCAGTCACCACTAATCCTAGGGTTCCTATCAGAATGATGAAACATTAAAATCTTGAATGCTCGGATGAGCGAAAACGCAAGTAATCAAGATCGATATTGTGAGATCGCTGTACAGTGAAGATTGGAAAATTTGCCCATTACTCACTGTAGTGCAATTTCAGAGTTGGAATATATTTTTAAGGGGGGTCCCCACAATAGTGATTTTGATTACCTGCGTTTTCTCTCATCCAAGCGTTCGAGAATTTGCTTTCTCGTTGTTTTAATATAGACCCTAATCCTATATCTGGCTCACCTCACAGCTGTACCAGAGGTTTTCCAGGGGTGCTATCTCACAAGGCTATTTACAGGGGGATGCAGGGTAAACCTCGAGCAATGACTGATGACATCCATCAAAAATGCACAGATACCCACAGACAAACATTATAATGTGGCACATGCTCAAACAAGAAATATCATAGAGCATGTATTTGGGTTGTGGAAGCCATGGTATCAGTGCATAGATATAGCAGAAGGATGGCTCTGTAGTACTATCTCAGTACCTCTGCCAAAATTATTACAGATTCTGCTATCCTACACAGTATCATCCTGTGAAAACAGCTGCAGCAGGAACACAAAGAGCTAGAAGCAAACACTCTGCCACCACTGCCATGGTCACCACATCCATATGCAGGTGAGGAGTGAGAGGGGGAACTCCCAGCTGCTGTGAATATAGGTGGATGTAGGCATGCACAATATGCCCTCACTGTGGGCAATAGACAATGAATAGTGCACATGCTCACCACCTAAAGAGAACACCTTTTATCCTATGCACATACATTGAGTAAAATTGATACCAAGCAAAGCACAGGTTTATAAGTTCATAGGAGATTACTAGGCTAATGGCCCTAGAGCCCTTACAACCTTAGCCATATTTATCCCACGTTGCCCCAATCATCAGTGATTAGGTAAGTGAATTTCACAGAGGTAAGGTTCTATGGTAGTTAATAATGACTTCCTCTGTCCAGGAGGGACATAGGTGACACCCCAGGAGTGAATTTGTGGTTACACATCGATTGATCTAGGTTGCATTTGAAGAGGGTCAGAGAGGGGCTCTGTTTCATGTGAATTGAAAGCTTGTTTCAAAGAAGTGGCAGTCTCTGGGAGATGTATCTATCTCTCCAGCATGACCTGTTCACATCACAGGCTAGGTTACAATCCCTGGAGAGAGTGACACTCCTAATGTTTGATTTACGAATGTTTAAAATTTGCATCAGGGCCAGGTCAGAGACTGCCATGTAAGCCATGCACAGGTCACCCTTAGCAACCTGTAAGAGACCAAATACAGTGACAGGGCTTTCAGTCTTTCTATGCAAGGCTTGTTTTGTGTACCCTGTAATTTCTTGGTGAGAAATCTCTGTGGTCTCTCCAATTGTTGCTGGTGTCTGGTGAGGTACATACAAAAGGGAACATTATACTCAGTTACCGGTCTGATAATGGCTGAGTATGATGAAATTATAACATCCTTATCTTGGTGTGATACTTTACATGACACATAGAAGGATTTCCTTACTACTACCGATATGTGGTGGCCAAAGTCCAGATTGCTATTAATCTGAGTACACAGATAACATTCCACTGGGTATACACTTGTGGGTCTGCTGTCTATAATGTAATTAGCAGGAATGACAACTATCCCAAAGGGAATAATAAAGCATTTTTTGTATTTAGCTTTAATCTGTGGCTTTGGCACCGATCATTTGTCTGTGTTACCTGTCTGCAGTATATTAACATCACTGGGGGACTCAATGATTGCTACCAATTTACAATTGTCAGTGAACTTGGTCAGCCACAGGCTGTTCAAACTTGCCTGAACTTCTGAGAAATACATTCTGAACAGTATGGGACCCAACACAGAACCCTGTGGTATGACAGTGGAGACTGGTCTTTTGCTAGAGGTGAAGTCACATACTTTGACAGTATGTGTCCTGTCAGTAAACCAGTTGGCTACCCATCTGGTAATGTAGAGGTTAATTCCAAACTGGGAGAGTTTCTCTATAATACCTGAGTGGGGGATTGTGTCAAATGCCTTGGCTAGATCAAGATAGGTTGTATGCACTGTCTTTCCCTCGTCCAAGGCTGTAGTGCCTTTCAAAGAAGTTGACTATTTTTAACAGGAATGATTTGCCTTTAAAAATATCCGAATTAGGTTGGGTCCAGAATTTGAGATTAGCTATATCCTTGTTGATAAGGTTCATAATGACTCTTTCCATGGCCTTACAGGTGAGGCTAGTCAAGATTAGGGGCCTATAATTCCCTGGGCCAGTTGATGGTCCCCATTTCTGTCCTCCATTCCACTGAAACATAGCCAATTCAGTGAGTCTGCTAGGTCATGTTTTAAGTTGTTCAAAAGGCAACCTGGGATGTTGTCTGGTCCCATTGATGTCATGTTTTTGGCCTTGGAGAGCACTGAGATGACCTGCTCTCTTGAGATAATAGGCTGAGGAATGGTGGCAGGTATAGGCTGGAGATGACTGGAGGGGACAGGGTGATGAAGTTTGCTCCAAATCTATCAGCTAGAAGGTTGGCTATTACCTCTAGCTGAGTATGGGTGCTGCCATCCACAACCAGTTCAGCACAAAGCTGGGTATTCCCTTTTAGATTTCAGATGCAGTTAAAGAATGCCATGTGATTATCCTTGGGTAGGGAGGCTACCTTTGCTTCGTAAATAGCTTTGGAGGACTTGAAAAGATCTCTAATTTGTTTGTTTAAGCAAGGGAGGCATTTCTTCCTCTGCTGATCCAGTTCCCTTTTGTTCTTCGACATTAGTTTCTTTCTCTTCTTGTATAGCCTGTTTATGCAAGGGGTCCACTAAGTGGCTTGTTTTTTCGGAAAGACCTGTTTTTAATCTGGTTAAGTACAGCTAATTTTCTACAACTGCTTAAATGGTTATAAAGGGCATCAGTGTACACCTCTGCATAGGAGTCCATGTTAACTGCATTAGATGGGGCTTTGAAACTTGTTATACCATCACTTAGTAGGAGGTAATTTGTCTTTGAAAAATTCTTAAGCATTTTTGAGCTTGATGGGGTATCTGGTCTTATAATTACATCGAGCAAGATGGATTTATGGTCCGATCTTACCAGGGAGGATATCACAAAGAGGGATAGGTGTAATGCTGTCTGATGTTAGTGAGTACTATGTCCAGGACATTTGAGCCTCTTATGGGTGTGCTGACTAGCTGTTTCACATCATTTACATTGCCAAAGTCTAAGAACTTCTGAGCCAGCTTGTTTGTGGTTATGTATGTTTCAAAGTCAATGGTAGGATAATTAAAATCACCCATGAGTAAGGTGTTGGGCTATATGGCAAGTGACTCCAGTAAGTCCAGGTATGCACTTTGCTTTTTCTGTTTCATGGTGGGGAACCTTTAACTAGCTATGATGTTGTAGGGGCTTTTCCTGTAGTTAATTGGACATGGAGTAGCTCTAGGGAGTCATACTGTTTGTCCAGTCTTGAGGTGTACTTATCCATAATAATGATGGACACACCTCTTTTTTGGTTCTTTCCTGCTCAGTTTGTGGTCTGAATGTATGGAAGGCATTGTAGCCCTGCATGGCCAGGGTGCTTTCCTTATCTTTGAACCTTGTCTCGGTGACTGCACAAACAACAGCATCTTCCAAAGTAAGGAGTACTTTCAGGGAATGCAGTTTCTTTTTTAGACTTCTAGCATTATGCAGCAGTACCTTGAGTTTATCTACAGAGGATTTTGTTATGTTGGAAAGTTGGCTATTTTGACACTGCCTAAAAAAGACATGACAGGGGTGGCTAATGTCTTTGCCAGTATACAAAGCCTAAAGGAGATAGGTGCAGACCATCTCTGGCAAGGCAGCATGGCCTGCCAACCATGTCTTTCCAAGATGACAGATATTGGATCCCCTTGGATTGACACCAGAAGCTAAATTTTTTATTTATTTTACATTTGTTGACCAGGATAGTCCGACTGGATACATGTCCATTTTAAGCGGAGGCCCAGGGAGAAAAGCTCCAAGGTGCAAACAGAAAGACATTACATAAAACTTAAAACATGTTATTAACTGTCAACAGTCTATAGTAGTAAGAAAGGTGTACAATTTAAAAAAATAAGTTATATAAGGTCAAAATCTTATAAATTGCAATCCAGTAGAGTAGCTATGAAAATGTTAGGGCATAGCAAGTGTGACTTAAAATACTGTTTTAGGCTTTTCTTGAATTGACTTAGGGTGGATACTAGGGTAATGTCTGCAGGAAGGTTATTCCAAATTTTACCAACAGAGTTGGTAAACAGAGAGGCACCAGCTGAATTGTTGGTTTTGACAGTTTGGACAAGGAGTATATTAGAAGAATGCAGTGCTCTGAGGTTGCTATAGGGGTATATAACGTTTTTGAGTGCAGGTGTATTTTCAGGTTGGTTCAGTACTTTATATGCCACTATAAGCTGGTTATATTGAATTAGGCAAGGCAGTTCTATCCACCCAAAAGATTTTAGGTTATTACAGTGGTGTGTCCTTTAGGGCATACCGGTTGCAAATCTGGCAATGTGATTATAGACTAGATAGTTTATTGAGTTCTGTTTTATTTAGGTTGGTAAGTAAAGGGGAAGCATAAAGTAGAGTTGAGAGTAAGTGAGAATGGGCAATGGCAGTTCTGGCAGTTGGGGTTAGGAAAGGTTTGATTTTGTAAAGTGACCCAAGTTTTTTATTGATGAATTTAAGAGTATTATTGACATGCATGTCGTATTTAAGGTTATTATCAATGTTGACACCTAGGAGTTTTGTACAGGAGTCAGGGGAGATTGTGGTACCATTATTAGACTGTATGGAGAAGGACAAGGCATTGTTCTTACTAGTGGGGGAGAAAAGTAGCAGCTTTGTTTTATTAGGGTTTAGGATCAGATGATGGTCAGATAGCTTCCACTGTGGTAAAAGTATTCTGGGATAATGTCCACATATCTGACTGGGAGGAAGCTGAGCATATCAGAGTGGCGTCATCTGCATACTGAAAACATATTGCATCAGAGATGACAGTGTAGAGGTCGTTAATAAAAATGGAGAATAGAAGGGGTCCCATTATAGAGCCCTGGGGGACTACTAGGGTATTAGGTAGGAGAGTATATAGTTTATTCTGCCATAGAACAACCTGTTGTCTACCATTCAGATAAGATTGAAACCATTGGAGAGCTAGATTATCTAAGTGGTTAGTTTTCAGGATATGAAGTAGTAGTTGGTGATCTACCATATCGAATGCCTTGGAGAGACCCAAGAAGAGGGCTGAGGATAGTTTATTATTGTTGCGGTTATGGTTTATGGTGTTAGAGAAGGCAAGGAGGGCTGAAGTGGTGCTGTTATGAGGCCTAAAACCATGCTAAGAGTTAGCCAGTTGATTGTTCTGGATAAGATGTTGTAGTAATTGATGCATTTTTCCATAATTTTGGCCAATGGTGACAATATAGCTATGGGCCTGAAATTAGATAATTCAGTGGAGCTACCACCTTTTTGGAGTGGTATTACATAGGCTATTTTCCAGATGGAGGGGATGGTGGCTTCTGCTATGGTTCAGATAATTAGAATAGAGATGGGGTAAGCTATGGCATTAGCAGCTTTTTGCAGATATTCTGCCGGGAGAAGATCAGCTGATAGAATGGTAAGTTTTAATTTTTTTGAATAGGGCATGAATAAGAGAGGTGGCAACTGGTTGAAATCTAAAGGAGAGGTGGGTACTAGGAAAAGAGGACTTTAAACTAGGGCAACTAGGAGGAAGCTGACTAGGGATTGAATAGTCTCAGTAAAGAAGCAGTTAAAGGTATTTGCAACATCCTCAGGAGGTTTATCTATGGCAGCTGTGGGGGTTGGAGAGGTGGTTTGACCAGGGTGCATTAGTTTATTTATGCCTGCCCAGAACTTTTGAGGGTTACTTTGATTTTTCTGATGTAGATGGCAGTAGTAGTTATTTTTGTCTAGTAAAATGGATTTTTTAGTCTCATTTCTTAACTGCCGATATGCGATTTGATCTAGGGTTTTTTTTTTTTTGTGGTACGCCATAGGGACCATGCTCTGTTTTTGAGGGTGATTTTTGATTTGGTGTCTTTAGTAAGCCATGGTTCAACTTTTGTTTGTATGTGAATCTAGAATTGTAAGGAATTTGTTATTAAAGTAGGCAACAGCTTTATCCAGGGGTAATTGTTTTAGTACTGATCAATTACAATATTTAAGTTCATCCTGGAATTTGGCAGGGTTAAAGTACTTCTTGCATCTTATTGTTTTGAGGATGGGCTGATGGGGGTTTATGGCTTTATGCTTAATTATGTAGGTAAGAAAGTGGTCACTTAGGTCATCAGGGAGGGTGCCTGACGTGTACTGTTGGGGATAGCTATTGATAAGGATCCAGTCTAGTATACTTTCTTTAGTCAACATTTGTTTTTGTATTGTACCATCATCCTTGGAGAAGGTAGAATGCTGCTTAAGGCTAGGCTTATGCCTGCCTGTGACACATAATCTGAGAGCTCAGTCATGTCTCTCTCCATATAGTCCAGTGAGATACATATCAAGTCATTTACCCCTCACATGGACTATGACATAGCCATACAGGTACTTGTGGTTGAGTGACTTGAGTGCTTGAGTTTCTTGACAGATCCTGGCAATTAATAGGTAGTAATTGTAACCCATTCCTTATACAGCCTGGAGAGGAGAACATCCGTATGTGTCACCTATGACCAATACATTAGGTTATGTGGTGTCACACCTTATGGGCTTATTTTTTGAGACACTGGTATGTGTGTTATTATGTATTGTGGTTGTTTTTTTGCATTGTTATGTGTGTATGTGGTTTCCGTTTTGGAGGCCTCTGATCTTTACTTAGCCATGTAATGGCTGTGTACTGCTAGACTCTGACAGAGTCAGGCCCAAATGACAATGGTTGTAATCCTGTATCCAAAAGATAGAGACAATGTGATGGCACAGTTATCATGTGCACACAGTGGGGATGGCAGGAGGCCAATGCTGACACCAATGTAGTGTGTGTGTGTGTGTGTGTGTGTGTGTGTGTGTGTGTGTGTGTGTGTGTGTGTGTGTGTGTGTGTGTGTGTGCGTAAGAAACACAGGCAGGCAGGCAAGAATGTAGCTAATATCAAAGGGCCACAGAGACAGGATGACCTGAAGCCCTCATTAAACCCTCATGTAACTGGTATGTGTGAGGATCTGTAAGGGCACTCTGTGTGAAATGTGTGTTCGTGTTTCTACATGAACACAGCCAAGCTCTGTGCTAGCACTGTGTCCTGACATGTTGGACAGGTGTGAGCTGTGCATGGTAGAGCTATCAGATCTGTGTCATAGCCCCCTGACTGCAAGAAGTGACTGCCAGGAGTTGCATTGGCACGCCCATGACCATGGTCAAATGTGGCGATGCTACCTGAATGTGAAAGACTTCTGATGGATGACCTATCCTCACAACTGCATCAAGTGCCATGATCCTGTGGCCTACCATGCCTGTGTGTGTGTGTGGCTATCTCAACCACTTACAGAGCAATGAAAGTAGTACCATTATGGGATTGGGGTCAAGCATGGCCATGTCGGCTAACACCAGATGATGCTGCAGACCTCCGGCCACATGGATGCTGTCCTTCCCCTAGTAGACATTCTATTGCACACACTGTCTGTCTATCTCACAAATGTAAAGCCTGCCAAAACTGCCAATAACAACAGTGAAGTACAAGAAGTGCATATAGATCAATCTTCATGTGTCTACTGGTTATGCAAATACATTTCTAAAGGTTATAATCTGTCCCTGAATAACAGAAACATACCTTAGTCTAGTTGTTTGTTAGTAGAAGCTGTGTGTCTGAGCACGTCGCAGGCCATCGTAGTTTAGCCAAAGCCAGCATAGCATTTCAGTGAGAGTAAATTGTTTATGGTCATTGGCTGATTGGGGATCCCTGGAGTACAGCTTGGAGTAAGCACCTCATTGGTTCTTTCAAGCTTTTTTTTAAAGTTGTTTCAAGTTTCAACTTTGTTACTTAAGAAGTTAACTTGTGAGTGTTTCTGCCATTTCACACTGAGCTACTCAGAGGAAGGAAGCTTATCTGTGATATATAACATTAAGTATCCTGTTTTTTTGCTTATTTTTACGAGTTATTTATAGCACTTTTATTGTCTGCATATACACTTCAGCTAGTTTCACTGTGTGTGAGATCTTAACTAGACATTTTCTACAATCGTTAAGCATCTGGTTGGGTCTGTTTGTTGTTTGTTACTTGGTGGCTTTGCAGTTGCCCGCCCCTACTGTAAATATGATCTGGGACACTCCTCCCAGTCTAGTGTCATTACCTCATTCTATCTAATCCATGGAGAACATTTGAGAAGGCTAACCCATGTAGTTTCTGCTCCTCCTTTCCACTTTCCACTTTACAAAAGAAAAAAAAAAGTTTCTAAGCTTGTTTCCTGCCTTTCCTGTAAGTTGTCTAGTCCAGATACAGATTTGCTGTATCCAGGACTGTTTGTAAGCTTCTGAGCCCCCAAGCCTTTCTGTGTTGGAGGGAAGACTTCTAGCTTAATTTTGTTTCTTAGAACTAGCAATTTTTCTAGTTTCAGCACTCAAATCTGTTTCTTTGAACTCAGCACTTGTTCAGAACTCGTTGTAAGCACTAAATAAACTACAAATTACAACAGCACTCAACTTTCCTCACTTGTCTAGAGAAAAACAGTTTTTAGTACTTAATAAATAAACACCTATCCAGGCATGTCTAAGGGTCAGCTCCCGGTGTTTTCTCCTGTCTACCTGATGAATCTGGGCATCTTGGGGCAATGCAGCAAATGCCTCATGTAAACAGACAACCCTCTCCTCCTACCACCCAACACTACAACCTGTGAGAGATGCACTTATATAGCCAAACTAGAAGCAAATCTCTCTTCACCTAAGACTGGACTAGACAGTCAAGAGGAGAAGGTAAACACTTGCACCACACCACACTCATCACATAGTCCCTCAAAACCTACACCACCAAGACACACACATAGAAACAAAAAACACACATGTATATTCACAGAGGCTCTCAATAAAAATCTACCCAAGCAACAGGGACCTCCAAAGCAGAAATGCAAGCAACCTCCACCCCCCAACACAACCCAAATGACACATAGCCCACAAACTTAGTGTGTCATTGAACCACAGCCCATAAGGCATAACAATGTACCCAACACTCTAGTCATAGGTGACTCTATAGTCAGGCACACTGATGTTCCACTCACCAGGCTAAACAAGGAGAAAGTTACTATCAACTGCCTGTCAGGTGCCAGGATCCACCACATAATGCATGCACTCAGGTCATTCCACAACAAGTACAAATATGACTCTGTCATTGTCCATGTTGGTGTGAATGACCTGAGACGTACCTCCCTGGACTAAATGAAAAGAGAAATGGAGAAGATGTCTGATCTTGTAGCTCAGGCTGGTATGGCCCTAGCCCTGAGTAGCATCCTGCCATCACCCAGAATGATACCGCAGTACAAGGACAAAATGATTGACTTCAACAATTGGCTATGCTTCTGGTGTCATTCTAAGGGGATCCAGTATCTGTCTGCCTGGGATGACATGATCGACAAACCACGATGCTTGGCCAGAGATGGCCTGCAACTGTCGCCCTTCGGATTCCGGATACTGGCTAAGGCTCTTGCCACCCCTATAGTGGCTTTGTTAGGCAAGGTTCAAATGACAAATTCACCACCATAACAGGTACAAGCAAACAAAATCTGAGGGTAATGCTACTTAATGCTAGAAGTCTAAACCTCAAAATGCACTCACTAGAGGCACTCCTTAAAATGGAGAACATTGATATCTGTGCAGTGACAGAGACCTGGTTCAAGGCTCCAGAGAGCATGCCTGCATTACCAGGCTATAATTCATACCACACCTTTCGGCCAACTAACCTGTACTGAAACACTAAAGGTGGAGGCGTATCCATATTCATTAAGGATATCCACACCTCCAGGCTAGTTGCTCAGCATAATGCATCCGAGATTATCCAAGTGCAACTAACTCTGGGTGAGACCGCAATCCAAATTGTAGCTTACTACAGATCCCCCACCATGCCCCAGGATTACAATTCCTCATTTCTTGATACACTGGAAAATATTAGGGTACAACCTAACACCCTAATAATGGGTGATTTCAACTACCCCACCATTAACTGAGAAAACTACTCATGTACCAACTCTTGTGCTCAACATTTTCTGGAATTCATAAATTCCAACGCCTCGGATCAACTTATTCACACCCCACCAGGCGCAGCAATATCCTAGACCTGGTCATTACCAACATGAGCAACCGGTGTTCCACACCAGAGGTCAGTTCTTCGTTCATCAGATCCGACCACAAGCTAATCACCCTAGACATCCACATCCCACCTCCACTCCCCATTAGGGAAACCACCATAAAAGATTTCTCCAAAGCCAACTTCACGCTTCTTAAGACAGAAGTGTTAAATGTCATGACACCCATGCTGATGGACAATAGAGGTACGACTGCAGAATCCTATACAAATGCACTTTATAAGCACTTACATGAGTGCATGGATCATGTAATCCCTAACAGAACCAAGATGCTATCCCCCAAAAAAAGGAAGCCAATCTGGTGGTCCCCTGCCATAAACAAACTCTACAACAGAAGAAAGAAACTGTTGAAAAAAGAGTAAAATCCTATGATTGAAGGAACTCCGTGGTCAGCCTCATTAAGAAGCTGAGATCCCTCATAAAATCCTCCAAAGCTAGTTACGAAAACAAAATTGACACTGATTCTAAAGACAACCACAAAGCATTCTATAGCTATGTCAAGAATCTCAATGGCAACACTCAGATCTGCTCTGAGTTACAGCACAATGGCACTAAATATACAGAACCAACTGATATTGCCAACATCCTGGCAGATAGGTTCAGTGCTAACTTTACCCCTCTCTCACCCCCAAAAGGGCCAATCTCTATATTGGAAGAATGCAAAGTTCCTGTAATCACAGCTGCACAGGTAAAAAACCCACTCTCCAAAGCCAAGAACACAGCATCCATGGGACCTGACAACATCCCAGGCTGCGTTCTACATGAACTACAGAACAAACTGGCACCCCACCAAGTACCATATTCAATCATAACCTCACCTCAGGCATTGTGACCACTGAATGGTGCACAGCAATGGTTACTCCACTCCACAAAGGGGGAGCCACCACGGACACTGGGAACTACCACCCCATCAGCCTGGCAAGCCTGGACTGCAAGGCTATGGAATGTATCATTGTGGAACTTATAAACAATGACATTGGTAATCTCCAAACTCTGGACCCTACCCAGTTCAGGTTTGTAAAAGCCAGATCATGTCTCCTAAATCTGATAGACTTCTTTGAAGTGGTCACCAAAGCCGTAGATGAGGGTAACGTGGTTCACACAGCCTATCTAGATCTCGCCAAGGCTTTCAACACCATCCCCCATTCTGGAATTATAGATAAACTCACTAAACTAGGTATAAATCCCTATGTCACAAGATGGGTTCCCAACTGGCTCACTGACAGAACCCACACTGTGAAAGTAGCAGACTCTAAATCCAACTTCAGACCAGTGACAAGTGGAGTACCGCAGGGTTCAGTCCTGGGTCCTCTCCTGTTTGGTATCTACTTCTCTGAAGTACAGGCTAACACAGAAGGTCTTTGGCTAACAAAGTTCGCAGATGACTGCAAACTAGGAACCATAATCAAAACTCCTAACGATGTGGGCATCCTGCAAAAGGGCCTCACTGAGACGGATGCCTGGTGTCAAAGCCATGGCCTGAAGCTCAATGCCAAAAAGTGCATTGTCATCTCTTTTGGTAAAAACTCTGTACCCATGAACTACCACATAGGCGATAGTCTACTTAACACTGAAACTGTGATAAGAGATCTTGGGATACACATTGCCACAGTAGTCAGGAAATCCTTCTACGTGGCACACCTCATCACAAAAGGTTTCTCATTCAGGAAAAAAAGAGGTCATTGTTCCCCTCTACTCATCACTCATTAGTTCCATTATAGAGTACAACGTCCCTTTTGGTATATACCTCACAAGACATCTACAACAACTGGAAAGGCCACAGAAATACCTCACAAAGAAGATTACCGGCCTCAAGCAGATGACTTACGCAGACCATCTAAAAAAACTCCAGCTTTACTCTGTCGCATATCGCCTACTCAGAGGCGATCTCTGCCTAACATACAAAGCTATGTCAAACCTAGAGCTGTTGGACATGCTCCACGTAAAGAAATCTCAATCCCTCCAAGCTACATGCTCTAGGGACCTAAACCTTGTCACCACAATAAACAGAACATGCTGGAGGGATAGATTCCTATCCCAGAGACTTCTCGTACTCTGGAACAAACTACCTAACTATATCAAACAAAGCTTCTCATTAGCACTCTTCAAGAAAAATATTGATGATTGGATGGGAGATAGGAAATTCACCCTGGGGATCACTTCTGTGGCTCTGCTTGACAGGGGCACAGGAAAATAATTTTCTTGGGTGGCAAAAGCCAGGGTACCATTTGGCTAGGCTTATATAGGCACTAGGGCCAATAGCCTAGTACCTACCTATGAACCTATGAACCTATAAGGGCTTCCTGCAGAGAACTCTCCTGCAAAGAAATACCAGTCTTCAGTTTTGTCTGAAAACAAATCTCCTCACCTTCAAGTTCTGAAGCTACGTGGTTACCATTTTATACTGTAGATTCAGCCATCTGAGCACTCTGAAGACGCAAATGAGGTGTGAGCTCATTAGAATTGCTGAATACCAAACTTTTGACTGTGTAGCAGATGTAAATATAGAGTAGAATCTGTACCATTGTTAAGTGCTAATGGCTTGCAACTGTAAATGACTACTCTGATTGAAGGAAAACACAACAGCAATTCAGACACCCTACTCTGGAGTGGGTGTGTCAGTGAGGATACACTTGCAAAGTGTGGAAATAACTGCAGTGACCTTTAAATAAAAGCAAACATCACTAATGTATAATTTTTTGGCCATAATAGAACAAGTCTCCTGCCTTTGCCCCAAACTGTCGTTCACTGTTATTTATTTATTTATTTTTATCATGCCCTGAAAGAGAATTGATAGAAAATGCAGTACAGATTGCATGTCTGGTAGTAAAACAGAGGTAAGGGAAGAATGACTAGAATACAAAGAGAATACAGAGCTGCATTTTGGAAAATATATTCATAAATTATTGTGTAGTCACTCATTGCATTAAATATGTTAGCCACACATGTGCAACCAACTGAGAATGTCCAGCTGTATTAAATGTTGATACTGGATATGAAATATGAATTGTTTATAGGCACATGGTTTGATTGGTGTTGCAAAGTTGTGTTTGTGGTAAAGAGAGATAACCCACTACAACTGTGTTGTATAAGTGCAATAGTCTGATTGTTCAAATCCAGAGCTGTTTAATTGTTTAAACTTTCCTTCCCTTTTTGTATCCTTTTTTTATGTGTGCAGCACATGGCACATTGCAAACATGCTTAGCTACTACAAAAGTGAAAATTTCATCTTAGTCTCCTTATAGAGAGCAAATACACTTAGTGCCATTGTGCAATGGTCAGCAACAGGGATAGTAATGACCTGTGAACCTATGAACCTATGAACTACAGAAATTCTACCTTTTACCCGACTGTCTCTGCTGTACACAGTATAAATACATTGAGCTAAAAAAGAGCGAATGTAGGTAGAGAGGGGTTGGAGTCCCACAGCAGTCATTTGTGGAAGGGTCATAATGAGTATTTGCACAAGTGATGTATGTAAGCCTTTGACTTTTACATTTGCACATTGGCTACCTATGTGCAACCAGAGTTCACCACTTAAGGAAAAAAGAGAAAAATGTAATGTGGTCCCCCTTCCTTCACACAATCAGGCTCAGCAGAGATGTGTGGTCATCAGCACACTGGACAGTACTGAGTGTGGAGAATGCACCTGTTGCTTACCTTTACCTGTGACACCAAGTATAAGTGCAATTAATTCATGGTCAAAACACAGGTGAGTAAGGGTTCAAATCCAGCACATTCCACTTTTTTTGTAAGGGTGTCCCACTGTAATTTTTCACAAAACCTTGATTATGAAGATAATACTACATACAATAGCAGATTGATTGACAGACAGGTATCATTACTGCTGGCACACACATACATTTGTAGGTATCATATGTGTTATGTGTGTAACTGGTTTAGCATGATCGGGATGATTATGTAATAAAAATGCAGTTGCATATTTGTGATGGACACAATAGGTTACTGGCTATTATCTACACCCTCCGATAATCCAAGTATAACTATAAAGCAGAATGTACTGTGAGGTATGTATCATAACTCAAGACCCTATTAGTAAGGTCATGCAAGTCTATTTCCCATGTATTGTCACCCATTAATCCTTGATCACACCTGAGAATGCATAAGCGAGGACCTTTAAATGTCACATACATACAGGCTTAATTGAAGTATAGCACCAGTCACTGTTTAAACTGTATATCTGTAATGACTATGGTTGGTAAGCATTTGTTCTGTGGGAATGAGGAATAATCACCTATGTGGAAATGTATGTATTTCCTTTTACATAGGTTTGAATCCCACATCTTACAGATTACTTTTAACAGTGTGAAAGTCTCCACAATATAAGTGTCAAGTCATCTCACTGATCTCTCCAAAGTCAAGGCTTAAAAGCCAAGTCACTTAGCATTTCAGTGTTGACCATTGGACAAAGTGTGACTAGGTATTGCAGCACACATGCCATAAATCACTGCCAAATCTCACATCATCATTGTTGTTTCATAAACTCCCTTCCTTTTTATTTGACACTGTTTTTCTTTGCTTAACATTATGCAATTGCAGTTGGCATGGTTGTGCATGTTTGTGCACTGGTCATAAAATGCAAAATCATAATTTGGGGGAAACCACTGCAGCTGTTGTCGAAGGACATTTGCAGACATGGCAGGAGATGGAAATGATGGTGCCAAATCGAGGCACAGAGGTGGGGTGTGGAGGAGTCAAAAAATCGTTACTCTCCTCATGAAGCGCTACAGCCATAGGATGCAGCGGGATGACTATATCGGGGCTCACTAGAAGGCTGAGGCTTGAAACTGCTTAGCCAAGACTGCCTCCTAGTGCATCTGGCAATACTGCACACTGAGAAACAGAGTGGACACCAGTACAGTGACTTTAAGAGATGCAAGCAGGCATAACTCGACTAGTGCTTGGATGACTTTCGAAATGCTAACACTCCCCATTTGTGCAAATAATACAAATCAAGCAACTTGAAATGGTATGGAATTCTGTAGAAAGGCGAGACTGGGCTGCACATTGCTTTCATGTGTCTTTATCTGTCATTCTTTGTTTTACAGCTGCAGAGGAAATCACAGCAAACAGGGGGGCACATGCTGAAAAACTGGAGCAACTCAGAGAGGCAAAGGGTATGTCTGCATCACAACTGACCCCGACATAGCTCTTAACTTTCCAGATTCTCTCAGAATGTCCAGATTTTTTACTCATATTTTTGGTTACTCATAAAATGTAGTTTTCTGGCAAATCACTGATAAATCATTAAGGACTGAAGTCAGGTAATAATGGCAGACATTCGATTTTCAGGCTTGCTATCCTTCAGAAAATTCATGCTAATGCAAAAGCTGTTATTTTATCAACTTTCTAAGTTTATAAGAGCAATATTTAAAAAGTGACCCTATTTTTGGGCCTTTGTCCCCCCATTATTTGTGGTTTTGCCCAGGTTTCTTGTTCTAAGAGGCTGAGATGTATGGACCTGGAATGTAGTAAATACATTGTGATTCCCTAGATCAGTATCAACTTTAGCTTGCATATGTTAAGTATAGCAGCAAGCATGCATGCTGTCTGATGTAGCTCTTGTTAATTGTGTTACACAAGTGTAATTGCAAATTCAAATTATGTGGGTTCAATTCCCACAAGTAACCTATACATTCACATTAAGCAAGTATCATTTTTAAATCTGAAAAGCAGCAATATTGGTTTTAATGCCATGTTGTTAAGTTAATCTGTAGTATCTTTAAAAACATATATGGAATATGTGCATATTCCGATGATTACTTGTAACAATTCACATTCAGTTTTGGTATTGTGAAAGCTGTACAGCTATTATAATAAGAACAGTATATTTATTGTAATGACTGCGACATTTCATGGTTCTAAAAATCTCCTTTCATTTTCTGTCTCACCACATGTCTTTTTTTTGTGGGTTACCTGGAATCACACTGTTCTGATGTCAAACCCTTCTGCCAACAAATCAAATGCCTTGCAGCACAGGGAGGTGGGCTATCCATTGTGTCTTTGTGTCTTAGCCTTTCAACACTCCACCAGCTGCTGAACCAACACCCAGCACATCTGGGATGCAACCTGGCAGTACTGTCTCCACAGCCCCAGTCCCACCTGGTCCAACCTCATCAGGTAGTGTTGCCTGGCTGGTGGTGCAGTGATACCCTCCAGGAGTACTGGTGGAGCCAATAATTATGTCACCCTCCAGGAGCTGCTGCAGATGGTGTGTATTCTAACAGAGACTGGCCTTGGTGCCCACATTAGCTGCCTTTAAAGGTTTCCCATTAAAATAGAAAAAAAGAGTCCCACAACAAACAGTCTCACAGGGAACTGAGGATTATAATAGTTGTAAGGGTGAGGACTAGATTCTCACTGTTCCCCCACTTGGTGGGCATGTGCTTCTGATGTCCCCAACCTACCTACCTATCCCCAGTGACGGTGTTCCCCAACCTTTTGTGTCCATCACCATCCCAGTGTCTGTCTTATATGTCCTGTTTGTCTGCACTTGCTCCTACCCTACTTACCTACCTACCCAACCCTCACATTCCTTGGTCCCTCCCCAACATTCCTCTCCTTCTGAAATGCAAAAAAAAAAAAAAAGAAATGAGCACCTGTCTCACAAAAAGCTCTCCACTTCACATATGTGTCTCCTCAACACACTTGATTTATTCCAGTTGGCTATGCAATGCTATTGCATTGCTGCTACCCATCTATGTTGTGGTGAGAGTCCATATTCATCAGATTCTGTCTACATATGCACATTACTGTATTGAAGAAGTAGCTATCTATGGTTCTTTTCTAATTTCCTCCTGAAAATCCCTGTATTGCTTCCCTTTTGTTCTTCTCACTGCTTGCATACCCCATTTCACTACTTTCCTATCAACCCCATCTTTACATGTTTAATCTAGTAACAAAATAGAATCACATGCAACACACATGGCTAGAAATGGCCCATAAAAAAGCTTTCACTTTTTGTCCTCTGCATTTGCATGGAATTTGGCATAGTGCAGCAATGCTGAGTGACGGTGAATAGCTGTTAATGTCCTGAAGCTAAACCTGATGAGTTTTTGCCATCAACAACACTAGTCCGGTTATCTTCACTCAATACTGTTTAAACTCTGTGCTACAGGAGCACAGAGTTAAAGCAGAGTAAAATGACTACTTTGAAATAATTACTCTGACAATTCTATACACTGCTGGATATGACAAAGTACACCTTTCTATGTGAATGTTGACATAAATCACTGGACTGTTTTTTTTTTTTTGCCCATAGCATCAAGGGTTTGATTCCAGATGCATCTCACATCATTTCTTACTGTGATGCCATATGTGTATGATATGTTTAATTACCCACATCTTAACATTTGCCACAGTTATGAGTTCTTATTGGATACTGGCCAAAGCCATTTATTTGCATTGATAGCCATCCCCACAACTATGACATATTTAACCTTGTTCTGCTTGCTGTAAGCCTGTTGTCCCTCTCCTTCTCCTTCTTTACCCCCATGTCAGTCACGTCATGCTGCAGCGTGTGACAGGTTAATAATGAGAACATGCCTAAAACATGTCCATGAATGTTACATGACACAAAACATTATTACTTTACGGGTGTGTGTCTATTAGGCTGATGAATATACAGCTCATATGATGTTGTCTGCATACTGACATGACTCTGCTGATGGATAATTGAAACATGTTACCTTGATTCAATAAGAGAACAGTGCTCCTGTACTGTGCATGGATTCAAAATCTGCTATAGGATTACCTTTGTGGCATGTTCATGTGATGATGGATGAAATGTTCATCTAATAAGATGTAGAAATTGTCCTTACTATGAAGAAACATACAGCCCACACTTTTCAGGATATCTGGCCCTAAACAAATAGTTACCATATCTGCTGAGGCAGACTAAGCATTTCAAAAGATGTACCCCCTCCCCCCATTGTCATTTGTAGGAAGCTGTGCATACAATTAACTTGTGGTTTGCAGTGAGGCCAGCAAAACTGCTACTATTTACAGAAGGTGTACTGAGGTACACATTACTGATACAATTTGGGAAGACACGTACATTAGTGTAATCATTGATAGTCAAATTTGCACTCCTGATCACATTAACTTAGCTAATGACATCCTGACACTAGTTGTAAATAAAAATGAATTATCTGAATTGAAGTGTGGCTCACCTGTATTCGAACTAGGAACTCACTGCTCTTACACCCTGTACCACAGAGAAAGCTAGGCACTCAATATATTTTCCACACTCACTACTGTCCAGAGTGCTGATGACCGCACATCACTGCTGAGCCTGTTTGTGCAAAGAAAGGCGCCCTACATTACATTTTTCATTGTTTTCCTTAAGCATAGAACCACATTTGCTTGTTGCTTAACATCATGCAAGCAGGGAAGGCAAGGCCAACAGTTATTTATGGAATAAGACTTTGGCCCCAGCGTTTCAGAAATAGACTACAGCATGTACACGATACAATATGCCAGCAATTTCTCCCATAATATATCCCGTGAGGCTCACGCCTGAAACACACAACAATCAGATGGATTTTTCAGTTAACCCCAATCAAATCAGTTACTCTACCTATTTGTGCAGAGTTTGGCAATGAGCAACAGTGGACACTGCTACTTTAGAAGTCCAAGTTGCATTCCTGTAATTCAAACCACACATGCGCTAATACTTTGCCATTATCCCCCACAAATCAGCTTCTTGGCGATATACTATGTGAAGAGGTGTTTAGCATGCCTAACTCTGGATATTGGACTGTAATTCTGCAATATATGAAAATGCATGTATAAAGAAAAGAGAAGGGCAGTGACATGTGTGCCTCACTGAACACGTACTTTCCTATATTCATGTGTGGTCTGCAGCAATAGACTTGTAATTGATATATCAGGACTTGGACCATTATCAAACACACTCCAGAATTAAACATCATAACTGCATTGTTGCATTTGGTGTGGTTTTATAGTGTCAGTGGACATTGGTCAATCATGTTCATATCCCATTGATAGTTTCAGTTACATGTATTCAAGTGGACATACCTTCATATGAATATGAAGACACATAACTCCATCACTGCACTACTGCTGTTTCCAAAGAATGTGTGGTGTGCTAGTGTGTGTGTTTGTGTGTGTGTGTGTGTGTGTGTGTGTGTGTGTGTGTGTGTGTGTGTGTGTGTGTGTGTGTGTGTGTGTGTGTGTGTGTGTGTAGTCCAAATAATGAAAGTCCTGCAGCCCTCACTCAAGTAGCATCCAGAAAATGCTTTTACACTGCTACATAACTCCACAGCAATTTCTTACAGCCTTCCCAACATCCACATGTCAGCATACCTGATGATGTTATCCTCTATAAATTACTCTCTGGCACTGTTAAAGAAGTCTTCTGTGGTGATACAAGTGTTAAGTACTGTGTTCTACTGCTTATGTAATTAGAAAGGTAGGTGTCCTAATCTCACAGCAGTTAAATTGAGTATGTGTGTCATTTCCTTCAACTGTTAGTCTGTAGACAATTTTACACCAGGATGTGAGTCCACATCTATGTCAGACACTCCTCCCAACATCTGCTCTGCATACACTATAAAGTTCACTCTGACAGTGTTAAAGCCAAGCTTCTGTGGTGGCATTTGTGTTAAGTACTGCCTTCTGCAGCTTGGGTAACTAGATAGGTGGGGCTCTAATCTAACAGCAGTCAACTTGAATGTGTATGTCTTCCTTCAACCATCAGTATTAAGGCAATTTTACATTGGGGTGTGAGTCCTCATCTTTGTCAGACACTCCTACAAACTTATTCTTCTCTGCATACACTGATGATGTCATCCTCTGTAAAGTGCACTCTGACATAGTTTAAAACAGACTTATGTGGTCATGCTAGCATTATGTACTGTGTTCTGCAGCTTGTATAACTGGATAAGAAGGGGTTCTATTCTCACAGCAGTCAACTTGAGCATGTGTGTCTCTTCCTTCAACTAAAAGTCTGGAGACAATTTCACACTGAGCTGAGTCCACAGCTTTGTCAAACACCCTTACTCAAACATCTTCTCAGCATACACTGCTGATGCTATCCCCTATAAAGTGCACTCTGACAGCATTAAGTCAGACATCCGTGGTGGTGCTAGTCTTTCATTGTACGGAATGTAGCTTGTATACCTAAACAGGTGTGGTGCTTGAATCTGACCTCAATTAACCGGTGTGTGCTTGGTGGTATATTATGGTCATTGTGTGATGTTTTGAATCCCTTTTCATTTGACTCCCACTAAGGTGAACCTTTTGATAAGCCCCTTGTATCCAACATCCCCTTTTTCCCTCTGTACACATAACATCCTTTCTGCAGAGCACTGTAGCTTTCACCATCTTAAAGATGCAAGCACACACCATGCAGCAGAGCCCCTCCATGACCCTCTGCAAGCCATCTCCAGACTACTGGATGTGTGATTGCTAATTCTGTCATGGGGTGGTGCACATGTCACATATGAACAGAGACAGTCTATATTAAATCAAACACATACACACATATGCACAGACCCCTACTATCTTCCACCTCATAGATATAGTGATTTAGGTTTAAATGGGATACTAATGTAATAATGGCTAGTATTTTATGTGTTTTTGGCCATTAGCCTAGTAATGTCCTATAATCCTCTGAACATTGCACATGTCAATGTTGTTATCATCCAGATATGCTATGTTGAGGTGTGAATGTACTGTAGCCCTACAACAGTGTATTCCAATCAGTTATTTGAATTACTGTATTGATGTTCACCGCTGCCATTTTGTTACATATTCCTTCCATAACACCTGTATTAATATGTCTTCTGAGGACTGTTGACATGGGATGATGCTATGTAGATTGTTGCCTTATGAACTCATGTGTACTTCTTGTGGAATATATCAACATTCTCCACAGTTCTCATTCAACCATCACAGTAACAGATACAGAAATGTTATCTGAAATACACTGGTATTACGTCATACTAATTACATGGCCATATACACTTGAGTTCATCCACATTTTGTAATGCTGTTACATATGCAAACATATGACATGTTCAGATTCACTTGCAACCATGGAAAATTCGTTGTATGCACTATTGTGTTACTATTCTAAAGGAATATACCGGTGTTCCTCAGCAGCACTTTGTAACTGTCATCAATTGTGTCATTAACTGTTCTGGATGAACCATATCCACCTCAGTTGTAATGTGTCCATGTATGGTGTCAGGGCCCTCACATACACATTTCCACTGATAAACATATAGGCATATGATGTACAACTGATGTAACGACATGAAATAGGTGGAGTTATATGACTGTGTTAACGGTTCCACTATATCGCATGTGATTCATACCCAATGTTTTATTTGGAGGTGATGTACAGCCTGAAGTCTAATTGTAGCCCAGGCACAGCTATAGTGTGACTGTACTGCATCACAGATGTAATAGTACATCACATCAGTATTACCACTTGATCGTTTGCATGGACACGTATGGATGTATGTCAGGCTTTTATGGCTGTATAACATTTTCACTGTCCATGTCAGGGAGTCAGTGATCATGTAGCACGTGTTGAGGTTTGAAACGTGTTTATAGAGGGTGCTCGATGTATTGTTTTGTATGTTGGCCGTATAACATTTTCACTGTCCATGTCAGGGAGTCAGTGATCATGTAGCACGTGTTGAGGTTTGACACGTGTTTATAGAGGGTGCTCGATGTATTGTTTTGTATGTGTACAATATTATAGTGACAGCTTCCTCAATCATTGACACTAGACTTTGACCTGCTGTACTTTCTGTGCACATGGGCATAGCTGATGCATTGTCATCAGTCTCACATAGTTCTGTACTATTCATTATAATGGATCCCTTCTTTATTCACACATCAATTGCAGATGCTTCAGACAATATCCATTGCTATTACATGTGGTAGATGCATGCAATACCCATCTATGTGTAGAAAATCCTCTCATAATAGTGTGGTGTTTGTATGTATTGTTATCTGTATGGCCAATACCTATGTATGGCAGGAATGTTTTAGTCAAGTGTATCATATTTGGCACAGTGAGCTCCCACACATCTGGTCAGCCATACAGAACTATTCTTTGAGATGCATACCCATGAGGATTTGACAATGCAGACTTCCCTTCAAAGTGTTTTACTAGATGTTTGTATGATATGACTTTCTGTGTTGCACCCAGTAACTACACAGCTCAGTGACAATACTGATGCATGGGTTTGATTCTTGCAGGTGAGGATTGTGGCTTATATGTCATACAAACCTCTCAAATGGCACAGGATCCCCCCCCCCATTTCAACTTCAGATTTAATACTGTCCCTCTTAACCTCTCAAAAAAATGGTCATTTTTGGGGAAGGGGTTGTAAATTCTCCTTATATAATGATGATTATAATAAGTTACACTCACATATACTGTCAATGTCACAGATTAATGGTCATAATATTTTAAAAGTGTCTATGATTGTGCCTGTTTCTGTCTACATTTGTCCAGGAGTCTGTTGCTATGTGTCCATGATTAGTTGAGAACTATGGTGACATGTCAGTCATATTCAATCAAGTCATTTTACAGCTCTTCAGAGTATGCACATACACACTATTGGATATACCATCCTTGATTCAGAGAGTTTTATTTGCATGGGGATACTTTTCCAGAATTTAGAAATCCATTGGGGTACAGCAAATCTCCTGCAACATTATTTGACTTATTTGTAAGTAATAAGAATTTGTTACTAGAATGGAGGTACCTTGCTGGACACTAGGGCAGTAATAAGTTTTGTAGTTCAGGGCATTTTTCTGGATGATGAATGAGTTTGTGTGCTGTGGTTAGTTGTAAATATGTTAGGTAATTATGTATTTCATGCCAGTTTAATTGCATTAAGCTATGACAATGGTGGGTCCTATGAGGGATACTGGTGGCAAATTTAGCTATTTTATTGTAGAAGGAGGCAAGTTTCTTTCTTTGAGTATTGTTTATGTTTGTTAGGAAAGGAGCTGCATATAAGAGAGTCGGCAGTAAGAAGGTGGTGGCTAGAGTTTTACCTACAGTATCCATAAGGAATCCATTGATCCTATAAAGGGAGCCTAGTTTAGGGTGTGCCTAGTTAGTTATATATCACAACCATTCATCTTCATTGACATGTGACTTTGTGTGACCATCACATATATACTGTCATGTGTCATGATATAATATACTCATACAGGAGGTGTAAACAGCAGTTCATAGTGTGCTTTCTACACAGGTGCTTAATGTTATGGTGCTGACTTGTGCTGGAGGTGTACATACATTGGCATATCCTGTTTTGGGGCCATTGACAGTTCATAGTGTGCTTTCTACATAGGTGCTTAATGTTATGGTGCTGACTTGTGCTGGAGGTGTACATACATTGACATATCCTGGTTTGGGGCCATTGACATATTTGACATAGTTACCAGGCTCTCTTCCTCCAGCAGTTCATAGTGTGCTTTCTACACAGGTGCTTAATGTTATGCTGCTGACTTGTGCTGGAGGTGTACATACATTGACATATCCTGGTTTGGGGCCATTGACATATTTGCCATATTTACCAGGCTCTCTTCCTCCAGCAGTTCATAGTGTGCTTTCTACGTAGGTGCTTAATGTTATGGTGCTGACTTGTGCTGGAGGTGTACATACATTGACATATCCTGTTTTGGGGCCATTGACAGTTCATAGTGTGCTTTCTACATAGGTGCTTAATGTTATGGTGCTGACTTGTGCTGGAGGTGTACATACATTGACATATCCTGTTTTGGGGCCATTGACATATTTGCCATATTTACCAGGCTGTCTTCCTCTTTATTCATTGCTATCATTCATGTTTGTGCCCATTGTCATCAGAACACTTTCCACTTAAGGTGGAATAACTATTATATAACTGCTCAGAACATTACTGAAGGGCCTTTCAATGCTTTGAATTAATATATTGTTAATGTTTTCTGGTTTTGTCATTAAAATACTAAATAAAATAGAAGTAGATATTTTTTTTCTGTTGACACTTACTGTTAGTATCACAAATATGAATAGACACAAGACAATAGAAAGCATGGATGTAACTTGTGCCTATGAGCACTTCATTAAAATTCAGTCAGGTATTTCACAAGTTTGTTTTCTACTGCAATTTATTTATTTATGTATTGCTTGACATGAAATGGAAATAATTTATTTATTTATTTATTGCTTGACACAAAATGGAAAAATAATTGAGTTGAAGATGGATGGATAGAAGGATGGATAAAATATAAAGAACAATATGAAAACAATGAGATAATAAAAATGGTAACTTAAACCATATTATAGAGTAACTTTGTCTTAAGACTACAGAATTATATTTATTTATTTAACATTTGTCTACTGGGAAAGTCCGATTTGGAACAAAGCCAATTTTCAGCAGAGGCCCAGGGAGAAATGCTCCAGATTCATGTGTTTGTAACATGGGAGGAAACCGAAGGAAACCCACATGAATGCAGGGAGGACATGCAGGCTCTGCATAAAAGGCACTCCAGCTGAGAATCGCACCAGAGAACCTCTTGCAGTGAGGCGACAATGCTACCACTGCACCACTGCACTGTCCAGCACCACTGTGACATTCCATACCACTGCACCGTCCACTGTCTGACAATTTTTTTATTCCCCTCAACCCATTTACATGCTATGCCTGGTAACATCTCTAGCACTATCCTATCATTCCATTCATTCCTCAGATATGGGTGAAACCCAGGCACAATCATTTTCCAGTCAGATCTAGTCACAATCCCATTGTTTAGAAGCTGTGCAGTATAGAAGGAATTCCTTACAACAGTGGGCACATGTTGGCTGGCAGCTAGGTCACTATTTACATAAGTTCCCAGATCATGAACAACTGGGTCAAATCTGGGGGGGTGTATTGTTAATGTGGTTATTCCTCAAGGTAGATGATTTTCCAAAGGATATGATAATGCAATTTTTGGCATTTAGTTTCTGTCCATGATTCTTGCACTATTAATTTGTTTAGGACTTACCTTCCTGCAGGATGACTTAGTTGTCTGGGGATTCAATAACTGCACCTAGCTTGCAGTCATCTGCAAACTTAGCCAGGCATATCACTCTGGTGCTGGCATTGCATCAGAGAACTAAATACCAAACAGGAGCAGTCTGAGCACCAAACCTTGTGAGCTCCACTGTTGATTAGTGTCCTTGTTAACAGGTTCATAGGTATAAAGTAGGCCCACCAGGGCCTTTATAAGCCTAGCAACACAGCCCATCCAGATTGCATCCCCTGGTAACATGTGCATCTTTATGGGGGGTAGGTTTGTTAGGAGGGATATATTAGTTAGGAGGTCACTAAAAAGTTATTGGGGGGTAGGTAAAAATCAAACCATGTACTTTGTATTTGTGAGGTTAGCACATTAACAAGTATTAGAACCCCTGATGAGGTAGCTTCGCCTATTTTGATCTCCTGCATCCTATCTGTGAGGCAGCTGACTATACAGAGGGTAACAAAAGGTTTTATTTCCAGTTTATTTAGCTTTTCTACTATAATGAGATGGGGATTGTGTCTAAAGCCTTTGCCAATATGTAGTTTGTACAGTTTTACCTTCATCCATTGCTATGGTGAACTTTTCAAAGAATTCCACCATGATAAGTAAACATGACCTGTGCTTGATGAATCCAAACTGAGACGGATCCAGTGCTCGGTGGTTCTGTATGTCATTATTGATTAGTTCCATGGCTTGCATATGGGACAGGTCAGACTTATGTATCTGTAACTGCTCGGATCTGTGGAAGGTCCTTCCTGATGCAGAGGAATGGCTGCAGCTGATCTCCACATACTCGGTATAAAACCTGCATGGAGGCTGAGGTTGAGGGGTGTTGTTGAGGGAGGAGGACTAAATCATGCTTCATGCTATTTAAGGTTTGCCCAAGGATATTGTCAGGACCTACTGATGCAGTATTCTTAGCTTTTGTTAGACCTTTCTGGTCTTGATCTTAGGTGATAGCTGGAGATGAGTCAGTTTCATTAAAATCTTGTGAGACAGACAAAGAGGAGAGAGGAGTAAAGTCTGAGCTGAATTTCTTGACATGTAGGTTAGCCATATATTTAGCCTCAGTGAAGTAATGTCATTCACAATCAGCTTAGCACATTGCTGCATTGTGCTTGTAAGTTTACGAACATAACTGCAGAAGACCTTGTGAATGCCTTTGGCTTGCATGGTAATTTTAATCTTAAATTTGGCCTTGGTGGATTTATTACGCTCCTGAGGTGTTTACTTCAATGACAAGGCCACTAGCATTCTGGGAACTATTCTTCTTACTTTTGGTCAAGAGTCTCTTCCTTTTATAGTACAGCTTATGAATCCACAAAGAAGGTTTGTTTATGGTGTTTGCCCTGCACCTGTCCTGCATCTATATAGCTGTTTACATGCAGGTAGAGTGTTGTGGTGTGTATTTCTTGCTATTCAGTGGAGTTGACTGGGTTTGGTGAGAATTTAAAGCTTGCAAATGTATCATGTAAGAGTAAGTAGTCTATCAAGGTACCTTGGGTGGAAAGTGTCTCTAGTTTCAAATTTATTTTGAAGGAGACATGCTTTTGTCAGACCTAACAAGTGGAGAAAATGTACAAGGGAATATGCAAGAGACAGGATTAGGAGCTCCATGGGTAGGTCCTCTTCACAGACAGAGAGACTGACTGACACACTCCCTACCACCTGATGCTTACCTCTAAGAGAGAAGTCGCCCAGTGAGCTTAATCTGAAGTACAAATGGGCTTCAGCTCTCACATTGGGAAGTGGATGTTTCTAGTATTTAATTGGTTCCAGTGAAGCTAATGATTTAATTGGGCCCAGTTTGTTTTATTTTTTTATTTTTATTTAACATGTGTTAACTGTTGTTAACTGGGAAAGTCTGACTTGGAACAAAGCCAATTTTCAGTGGAGGCCTGGGGAGAAATGCTCCAGATGCATGTCTTTGTAACATGGGAGTAAACTGGAGCACCCAGAGGAAACCTACTTGACATACCTCTCAACTGTACAGATTTCCGTACAATGTCCAGATTTCTGCCTCTTATTTTTGGTCTGTTTTTCATAAAATTGTGTTTTTTCTGGCAAATTAGTAGCAAATCATTAAAGATTGAAGTTAGGCAATAATGACAGACATTTGAGTTTCAGACTTGATACCCTTCAGAAAATTCATGCTAATGCAAAACCTGTTATTCTATCAACTTTCTAATTTTTTAAGAGCAATATTTAAAACTTGGCCCACTTTTATTAATGGCTTTGTCCAGATTTCTTGCTGTAAGAGGTTGAGAGGTATGTGCACACGAATGCAGGGAGGACATGCAGACTCCACACAGAAGGCACCCTTGCCGAGAATCGGACCAGAGAACCTCTTACTGTGAGGCGACAATACTACCACTGCACTACTGCGTCGTCCATTGATCCAAAAAAAGGGGGCCTTAGCAACCTACTTCTGCTGATCTGACCAGTTACCTTGACAGGAGTAAGAGGAACAGCTGACATTAATAGTTGGGGCCATGAGGTTGGTCGAGCAGACAAGGGGAGGGAGAAACGTGACTATATTATTGGTAAGCTTGACCAACTATTTATTGGTGTTGGCATGCTGAGGAAGGAAACAGTAGCTAAATGGCTGAAAACCAAGATGCTAAAGCAAAAACATGACTGAAGTGGAGAATAAAGGGGGTGGAGCTAGACACATATATCCAAAGGCTGGAAAACAACATTGCACACATGAGGGTCACTCTGAAAATAAATTAAATAAGCAAGACAACCTATGGAGTAAGGTTGTGAAGAAAATATGTAAGCATTATAAACCTTAGTGAAGAAGTGGAGGGAGAACATCCAACTGCTTTTGTGAAGACATAGCTAAGGAAGCTTTTAAAAAGCGCAACTGGGTTGTTTTCAGGCCTGAATGGGGAGATGTCAGCAAGCAAACGAGAGCAGTAGTTCTGTAATTAAATCATCCTGAAGTCTTGGAGAGGACCTTCATGAGGTGGACCCTGTTTTTCACAAAATCTCGCCAACACAACACTGATATATAGACTGCATTTTATATAGCATATATCATGGACAGAAGTAGGTTAAATAACAAAAAAGATAGCTGGGTGCAGAAGACCCAGTGTAAAAAAGTGCCCAATCCTGGTAGGCACACTAGTGCCAGGACTGGAAAAAATGATAGTGTAGATTCCTCAAGACATGGAAACATTCCTACAATGGGGTTAGGCCAGGGCCAGGGGGAGGAGGGCCTCCCTATTGTAGAAGGAGCAGTCCATTAAAATCACAATAACTGATAGGCCAAAAAAGAGCCATAAAGACAATAGAGTGGACTATTGAGGACAAGAAAGAAAGTATGTATTGTTACTATTATGCAGGAAGCCCAGAATTTCCAGACAGAAGATATACGCAAAGAGTAAGAGAGAAATTAGAGGAAAGAAAAATGCTTCCACAAGAAAAACTGCCAGAAGCTTCAGATAAAAAATGTGTGCTCATTCATGCAATAGATTAATGAAAAACATTTTATAGACCAAAAAACCTTAGGCCGTTTGGAAAAAGAAGTGACTAAGGAAGTGCAAAAAATATAAAGAACAAAATCTATAGACTTTTGAAAGTTATAATAAAAGAAATATGGACATGTGAAAGAAAGAGAAATCTGATATGGTGCAATATTTATGAAAAGGCAAAATCTAAATTAATCAACACAAAAAAGGCACCCTCAAAGATATTCTAAGAGAAATACAGGCAAAGGCATCCGGATATGGAAAAATTCATAATAAGAAACAAGATCACAAAGAGGGAACGTAGAATAGAAAATTACTAAAGAAGAAGTTAAAAAATAGAAGATGAAGTTATGCAATACTTGCAAAATGAAGGCTTTAGTGCAGAATGTCTAACACATGTTATATCACAGTATGATGAAACAATGAGTCCCCAAAGTAAGGAGGAACAGCAGGAGCAGGAGACACCTGAAGAAGAAGAAATATGGACACGGGAAAGAAAAAGAGATTTAATATGGTGTAATATTTATGCAAAGGAGAAAGCAAAACTAATCAATGCAAAAAGAGCAGCACCAAAGATATATGAAGCAAAAAACAGTCAAAGGCATCCGGACATGGAACATTTTGCAAAACAAAAAATAAGAAAACAAAGAGGAAAAGTAGAAAAGAGAATTAACATTGGAGATGTTAAAGAAAGAGAAACTGAGGTTATGAATTACCTGCAAAGTGAAGGACTTAGTGTAAACAAATCTAACTCAGACAGCATCACAGCAGGGAAGAGCAACAGATCCCCAAATTATGGAGAAACCAGTGGAGCAGGAAACATCTGATCAGTTGCCATATGAAGATACTTTGGAGCCTTTCACAGGAAACCAGTACAAATGTTCGATTGAAGTTGCACAGCAACAGAAGGAACAGGAAACTTTGGCCATTCTGACTCAGTCAATGTCGTGGTGTGATAGGCCAATGAGCTTCCATGTGAATGAGCAATGGATAACACAGGATGAAACTGAGGAAAATGTCACACAGGAAGATGCTCTGTAACTTTCTATAGAATGCCTGCAGGAAATGGAGAACACAGAATGTGCCCTCAGTTTAGATGAAAATGAACTAAGAGAAGAGTTGCTTGATTTAATAGAAATGGACAGACATATTAAGATCAGTAGAAGAAATAAACTACAGAAAGTTAATAAAATCCCAAAAAATTAGAAGTCTGATAAAACAAATGAACACAGTAATTAGGGTTGTCCATACAGATTAATGCTGTATAACAGAAGTAAATAGGATTTATTACTGTGCAGCTAAATTAATAACAGATAAAGTCTTACCACAAAAACATGGGGTAGTAAAGGAAAGGAAGGGGAGAAATTGAATGTCATCATGGAAGTATCAAATAGAGAAAACTATAAAGCAATTAAGACAAGAAGGGTCACTGTTAGAAGAGTATAGAAGAGAGAACAGATCAACAAATATACTCAGAAAGATAGACGTGATAAAAGCAATGCACTGTATCTGAAGAGATCAGGATCTACCATGCACTATCACAAATAATAAACTAAATATATCAGCACAGGCAAAAAAAAAACTTAAAATATATGTAGATAAATATAAAGAAAAAGTACAAAATAAGCAATTTATTGATGACCCACAAAAGTTTTATAAAGAATTGGGAAACAAGGCAAAATGAATTGAAACACGACTAAAAAAGAAGAAATAGATACATTGTGGAGAAATATCTATGAAGGTCCTGTGGAACATAGCAAAGATGCTAAATGTATAGAAGAAGTAAAAGAAAGAATAAGACATTCAAATGTACAGGATATGAAAAGGGATGAAGTAATGGCCAGAGAAATTGAAACAAAGTTAAGAAAAGCTCCTAACTGGAAATGCCCAGGCCCAGATGCAGTACCTAACTTCTGACCAAAAGAATTAACTTCTTTACATGAAGACTTAGCCATGAGTAAGAACTATTTATATAGGACCCTGTAAATTTGATCTGGGACCCTCCTCCCAGTCTAGTGTCATTACCTAATTCTACCCAATACAGGGAGAACATTTGAAAAGGTCAATCAGCTTAGTTTCTGCTACTCCTTTCTCTCTTTCCACTACTACACTACTACTACTGTGGGTAGTCTAGTCTGTATATAGATTTGCTGTGTCCAGGACTGTTTGTAGGCCTCTGGGCCCCCAAGCATTTCTGTGTTGGAGGGAAGCCTTCTAGCTTAATTTTGTTTTTTAGAACTAGCCAGTTTTTTTTGGTTTAGCACTCAAGTCTGTTTCTTTGAGCTCAGCACTTGTTCAGAACTTATTGTAAGCACTAAATAAGCTCCAAATTACTACAGCACTCAACTTTCCTCACTGTCTAGAGGAAAACAGTTTCTAGTACTTAACAAATAAGCACCCAGGCATGCCTAAGGGTCAGCTCCCGGTGTTTTCTCCTGTCTACCTGATGAATCTGGGCATCTTGGGGCAATGCAGTAATTGTTTTATGTACACAGACAACCCTCTCCTCCTACCATCCAACACTACAACCTGTGAGAAATGCACTTATATAGCCAAACTGGAAGCAAAGCTCTCTTCACCCAAGACTGGACTAGTCAAGAGGAGAAGGTAAACACTTGCACCACATCACACTCAGCACCTAGTCCCTCAAAACCTATACCACCAAAACACACACATAGAAACACAAAACACACACCTGCATTCGCGGAAGCTCTCAGTAAAAACCTGCCGAAGCAACAGGGACCTCCAAAGCAGAAAAACAACCAACCTCCACCCCCCCAACACAACCCAAATGACACATAGCCCACAAACTCAGTGTGCCACTCAACCACAGCCCATAAGGCATAACAACGTACCCAACACTCTAGTCATAGGTGACGCTATAGTCAGGCACACTGATGTTCCACTCACCAGGCTAAACAAGGAGAAAACTACTGTCAGCTGCCTGTCGGGTGCCAGGATCCGCCGCATAATGCATGCACTCAGGTCAATCCACAACAAGTACAAATATGACTCTGTCATTGTCCATGTTGGTGTGAATGACCTGAGACATACCTCCTTGGACTACATGAAAAGGGACATGGAGGAGCTGTCTGATCTTGTAGCCCAGGCAGGTATGATCCTAGCTCTGAGTAGCATCCTGCCATCACCCAGAATGATACCACAGTACAAGGACAAAATGATTGACTTCAACAATTGGCTAAGCTTCTGGTGTCATTCTAAGGGGATCCAGTATCTGTCTGCCTGGGATGACATGATCGACAAACCATGATGCTTTGCCAGAGATGGCCTGCACCTGTCACCCCTGGGATTCCGGATACTGGCTAAGGCTCTAGCCACCCCTATAGTGCCTTTTTTAGGCAAGGTTCAAATGACAAATTCACCACCCTGACAGGTACAGGCAAGAAGAATCTGAGGGTATTGCTACTCAATGCTAGAAGTCTAAACCTCAAAATGCACTCACTCGAGGCACTCCTTAAAATGGAGAACATCAACATCTGTGCAGTGACAGAGACCTGGTTCAAGGCTCCAGAGAGTACCCCTGCATTACCAGGCTATAATTCATACCACACCTTTCGGCCACCTAACATGGACCGTAACACTAAAGGTGGAGGCTTGTCCATATTCATTAAGGATATCCACACCTCCAGGCTAGTTGCTCAGCATAATGCATCCGAGATTATCCAAGTGCAACTAACTCTGGGCAAGACCGCAATCCAAATTTTAGCTTGCTACAGATCCCCCACTATGCCCCAGGATTCCCACTCCTCATTTCTTAATTCACTGGAAAATATTAGGGTACAACCTAACACCCTAATAATGGGCGATTTCAACTACCCTTCCATTAACTGGGAAAACTACTCATGTACCAACTCTTGTGCTCAACGTTTTCTGGAATTTATAAATTCCAATGCCATGGATCAACTTATCCACACCCCCACCAGGGGCAGCAATATACTAGACCTGGTTATTACCAACATGGGCAACTGGTGCTCCACACCAGAGGTCATTTTCTCATTGGTCAGATCCAATCACAGGCTAATCACCCTAGACATCCACATCCCTCCCCTAATCTCCATTAGGGAAACCACAGAAAAAATTTCTCCAAAGCCAACTTCACGCTTTTTAAGACAGAAGTGTCAAACTTCACGACACTGCACTTTATAAGCACATACACAAGTAAATGGATTGTGCAATCCCTAACAGAACCAAGATGTTATCCTCCAAAAAAAGGAAGCTAATCTGGTGGTCCACTGCCATAAACAAACTCTACAACAGAAGAAAGAAACTGTTGCAAAAAAGAGTAAAATCCCATGATTGGAGAAACTTCCTGGTCAGCCTCAGTAAGGAGCTGAGATCCCTCATAAAATCCTCCAAAGCTAGTTATGGAAACAAAATCACCACTGACTCTAAAGACAACCACGAAGCATTCTATAGCTATTTCAAGAATCTCAATGGCAACAGTCAGATCTGCTATGAGTTACAGCACAATGGCACTAAATATGCAGAACCAACTGATATTGCCAACATCCTGGCAGATAGGTTTAGTGCTAACTTTACCCCCCTGTCATCCCCTAAAGGGTCCATCTCTATACCAGAAGAATGCAAAGTTCCTGTAATCATGGCTGCACAGGTAAAAAACACACTATCCAAAGCCAGGAACACAGCATCCATGGGACCTGATGACATCTCAGGCTGTGTTCTACATGAACTACAGAACGAACTGGCACCCCACCTATGTACCATGTTCAATCATAGCCTCACCTCAGGCTATGTGCCCACTGAATGGCACACAACAACAGTTATCCCACTCCACAAAGGGGGAGCCACCACAGACCCCAGAAACTACCGCCCCATTAGCCTAACAAGCCTGGTCTGCAAGGCTATGAAACATATCATCATGGAACTTATAAACAATGACATTGGTAATCTCCAAACTCAGGACCCCACCCAGTTCGGGTTTGTAAAAGGCAGATCATGTCTCCTAAACCTGATAGACTTCTTTGAAGCAGTCACCAAAGCTGTAGATGAGGGTAAGGTGGTTGACACAGCCTATCTAGATCTCACCAAGGCTTTTGGCACCATCCCCCACTCTGGAATTATAGATAAACTCACTAAACTAGGTATAAATCCCTATGTCACAAGATGGGTTGCCAACTGGCTCACTGACAAAACTTACACTGTGAAACTAGCAGACTCCAAATCCAACTTCAGACCAGTGACAAGTGGAGTACCACAGGGTTCAGTCCTGGGTCCTCTCCTGTTTGGTATCTACTTTGCTGGAGTACAGACCAACACAGAAGGTCTTTGGCTAATGAAGTTCACAGATGACTGCAAACTAGGAGCCATAATCAAAACTCCAAAAGATGTGGATATCCTACAAAACGGCCTCGCTGAGACAGATGCCTGGTGTCAAAGCCATGGCCTCAAGCTCAATGCCAAAATGTGCCTTTTGGTAAAAACTCAGTACTCATGAACTACCACATAGGCGGTAGTCTACTTAACACTGAAAGTGTGATAAGAGACCTTGGGACACAGGTGGACAGTAGTCTCTCCTTTGATAATCACATCGCCACAGTAGTCAGGAACTCCTTCTACACCTCATCACAAAAGGTTTCTCATCCAAGAAAAAAGAGGTCATTGTTCCCCTCTACTCGTCACTCATTAGACCCATTATAGAGTACAATGCCTCTTTCGGTATGTACCTCACAAGACATCTACAACAACTGGAAAGGCCACAGAAATACCTCACAAAGAGGATTACCAGCCTCAAACAGATGCCCTATGCAGACCTTCTCAAAAAACTGCAGCTTTATTCCGTTGCATATCGCCTACTCAGAGGTGATCTCTGCCTAATACACAAAGCTATGTCAAACCCAGAGCTTTTAGACATGCTGCACTTAAAGAAATCCCAATCCCTACGAGCTACATGGTCTAGGGACCTAAACCTTGTCACCACAATAAACAGAACATGCTGTAAGGATAGATTCCTGTCTCAGAGACTTCCCATACTCTGTAACAAACTACCTATCTATATCAAACAAAGCTCCTCATTAGCGCTCTTCAAGAAAAATCTTGATGATTGGATGGGAGATAGGAAATTCACCACGGGGATCACTTCTGTGGCTCTGCTCAACAGTGGCACAGGAAAATAATTTTCTTCGGTGGCGAAAGCCACGGTACCTTTGGCTAGGCTTATATAGGCCCTAGGGCCAATAGCCTAGTACCTACCTATGAACCTATGAACCTATGAACAGACACCAGCCTGGTTAATAATGGGAAAAACAATATTCCTATTTAAGAGTGAACCCTGCAAGCTATCCTAAAATCTATAGATGAATAACTTGCCTTCTAATGATGTATAAACTGTACACTGGAATTGATGCTGACAGAGTTTATAATCATTTAGAAGAAAACTCAGTCATGACAATAGAAGAAAAGGGTAATAAAAGAAAGTCCTATGGAACGAATAATTATTTTCTGTTAAATAAAGTCATAATGGAGAACTGTAAAAAGGGGAAGAATCTAAATATGGCATGGCTAGACTACAAAAAAGCAATTGACAGAATCTCACATTCATGGATAAAAGAGTGCTGAAAAATGCATAAGATACACCCTACACTGATCAGTTACATTACAGCGAATATGAAACAGTGGTAAACCACTTTGCAGTTAAGCCATGATAAAGGACAAATTATGATTCCATGGATAAAACTTCAAAGGGGGATATTACAGGGTGACTTTCTGTAACCGCTGCTCTTTTGTCTTGTCAATAACCCATTAAGCTGTCTATGTAACAGATTAGATCAAGGCTACAACTTGGCTCCCAGAAAACAACAAAGTGTAAAGACTTATCTTCTTTTTGTAGATGATTTAAAATCGTATAGCTCATCAGATGAGAAACTAAAAGCACAACTGCAAGTGGTCAGAACTTTTTCAGATGATATAAGAATGTCATTCGGTCTTGATAAATGTACAAAAGCAACCTTTAAAGAAAGGAAAGCTGAAGCACCAGGAAAACATCAGTTTGGGAATTAAATGTGATAGAAAAGAGCTTGAGCGAGAGGGAGTGTATAAATACTTGGGAATTGATGAAGGATCAACAATAAAACATAAAGAAATGCAAATAAAACTTAGGAATATTTCAGAATATTAAAATTAATACTGAAATCAGCATTGAAATCTAGGACCAATGTCCAAGCTATAAACCAATTTGCTCTTCCTCTCCTAACTTACATATTTGGAGTGATTGACTAGCTCCAAAACGTGTTGGATAGGTTGGACAAAAAAAGAAGAAAGATACTTCATGCTCATCAAATGATTTATAAAAATCAATCCGTAACAAGATTATAAATTTTCCATTCTGAAAGAGGTATGGGCTTCCTCAAAATTGATTACATGTATAGATCTGCAATCATGGGACTGTATACATGCCGGCTGACCTTACAAGACCCAAACATAGTGGAGGTTTTGAAACATGAGAAGAATAAGTCTAAGATGACTTCCCTGCTTAGTTTAGCAGAAACATATCAGCATCAATTAGCACAATCACATATCAGATTTTAAATTTCTAGTCTCCCACCAGGACACAAGTGCTCTTCAGCAATTACATTCTGCTTGCTGAGCACACTCAAGCAAATCTGCAGTCTGTGGCTACCACTCCACTCATACAGTATAAGAAGGAATCAGTACAGCAAACTAAACAAAGATATACATTTTGAGCCAAAAGAGCAGGGTCAGTCCACCCAGGCATTCTACTTGCATGTTTTATGAGAGTAAAGCTATTACATTAGCAGTATTTCTTAGTAGTTCTCAGCGTGCTAATAAAACTGACTGTTGTAGCCTTGTGTCCTGCCCCCCCCCCCAACTAGTACAGTAATCCTAACTGTCCAATAGACAGTATACATTTAATTCAGATCCCTGTGACTAAATTAACCATCAAGCAGCCCTCTCAGTGCTTTCTGCCTTAATTTGTATCACTTGGAGGCCCACCTGTTTATTTGCATCTCTATACATTCCCATTCATTGCTAATGTATCTCCCTACTCTAATCTGTGCACAAACTGGTTACTAATCAGCAAGTCAATGTGAAGACACACTCCCAACTTTAATAAACTTTGCTGTCTCTTCTCTCCTTCACTTTACAGGTAGTTTGAATTATTACTTACCCCCTCTGAGGCCTTCACTGATTTCCACTGATTGCCTCTCTGCTTTTTTTTTGCATTCCACCTGGTTTACACCCCTTGTGCTATCTCTCTCCCCCAATACTAAGTCTATATTAGACTCCTGCTGAGCATGGAGTCATCTTTAAATTTCTAGTCTCCCACCAGGACACAAGTGCTCTTCAGCAATTACATTCTGCTTGCTGGTAAGCCATTAGACCTCAGGCATTTGTTTAAAGTGTTCAGATTTGTAAAGTAATACTTACTTTTTTCTCTTGTCTTGGTGGGCTCTGCCCTGTTCCATTCTCCCTTGCTAATGCTCATGCTCTCTCCGCTCCTCTGCCCTGTCCCCTATACCTCCCACCCCTAATACCTTTACATTTATAATAATCACAGCCATACCCACAGCTCACTCTCACATCACCTCCACCAATCACAGCTCCTGAAGTCATATCACATTATACCACACCAACTTGCTCCACACAAAATACTCCCAATCACTCTCATTCCCACTAGGCATTTTTTACATCACCCACACTACTTACCCATCCACATATAGTGCAACCCTATAATTCCTATTCAGACTCTCCACCTAGAACCAACTTAAACTTTATAACCATGACTATCACACAACTAAGTCTAGTCTGTCTTCTCATAATTCTTTACAACACCACAAGTTATCACTCTAACAATATCCCTAAACTCAGTAGCACAACACTACATTATGCACTCTCATATACCGACACCACACATTATAATATCTGCCCACAGTTATTCAAGAACTACATAATGGACCAATTCACAACTAAACACATATGCTCTCATTCCTACTCCAAAAAAACACAATACTTTCTCACACTCCTCACCAAACTCCAACATCTGTATCACCATTTTAACTTCAGGCTCACTATAAGTGGGGATATCCACCCCAACCCAGGCCCAAATCCATCCTGTCCAACACAAACTGCTCCAACACAAATGTCAGAACATAACACCCCCACTTTCTTCATCCCTGGGCAAATCAACAACAGCAGCAAAACCAACCATCTTTTAATGCTAAATATTAATATTAGAAGTATCAAAAATAAAATACCTGAACTCCAGGCCACAATGGCACACTACTCCCCAGACATAGTTGCTTTAACAGAAACCTGGCTAAATAAAAACATAGCTAACTCAGAAGTTCTCCCTACCGGCTACAATATCATTAGACAAGACACACCACTTCGTAAAGGGGGTGGAACTGCCTTACTGTACAAGTCCAACTTAACTGTCCGCCAATTACCAAACTCCTACTCCTCCCCCAATAACTGGGACATACTTATCTCACAACTTCATCTTCACCCTAAAAAGGTCATCACCACAATTGTGATCTATATTCCACCTGGTAATACACCTGCTAGCCTTGAAGACTTCTTATCCTGGTGTTCTTCCACATACTCACAAGAAACCCTTATTCTGGGGTACTTCAACCTAGATTGGTTCACCTGTATATCAGAACCACAAAGTAATCTAATAAATCTCCATGGCTACCAGCATCTAGTGCAAATTCCAACTAGATGTGATAAAAAATCTAAAAGGGAATCCATCCTTGTCCGGATCCAAACTAACAACCCCACATTGTACCCTCACACAGGCAGTCTCCCAGACACCTTAAGTAACCACAACATAATATACTTTATACATAGTAGAACAAGCATATGCAAAACCACTAACTATATATCCACTAGAAACACAAAAACATTCTCTCCTGAGGTCCTCAACACTTTACTCTGTAACTGTGACGGGACCCTCCCTAAAAACCCTCCCACTTATTTCAACAAAGCATTTCTACAACACCTAGACACTGTCGCTCCATTGCGCAAAATCAAAGTTAGTACCTCTACAAACCCCTGGCTCAGTAAAGAAACCAAACAAATCCTCAAGTCCAGAGACTGCCTGGCTTTACTGTAAAAAAACAAAGAAACACAAAGCCTAAGTACTAAGAACTGCACAACCGTGCAAAAAAATGCATTAGGCTGGAGAAAAAAATCCTACTACACAACATTACAAACTAAATACCAACACAACCCCCGAAAATTTTGGAAAAGTGTAAACCGGCTACTAAAATCCATCCAAAAGGCTACCCCCAAACCAACCACCCCTGACACTGAAGTTCCCATCGAAACACAATTCAACTCCCACTTTGTGAACTCAATTCTATCCTTAGTATCACAGGACAGTTCCATCCTCACTTTCCCCCAACACAAATAACACTAATACAAGCTTTACCCTCAAAACAGTTTCCACCACTTCAATCAAAAGCATGCTCTCCAAACTAAAAACCTCATCAACAGCAGCTGACCTACTCCCCAGCTATTTCTTGAAACTCACAGCAGCTATTGCTATCCCAGTCTCCACTCTCATAAACAGATCAGTTGTTGAAAACTATGTGCCCAAACTCTGGAAAATATCCTATGTTACACCCATACATAAATGTGAGACCTCCACTGAACTTAATAACTACAGACCCATTGCTTTACTCTCCCCCCTGGCCAAAATCCTTGAAAAATGCATCCATACCCAGATGCTAAACTATCTCCTAGACAGCAACATCCTGTCACCTACTCAGCATGGTTTCAGACCTGCCCATAGTACCACTACAGCCCTCTTCTACTTCACAGACACAGTAAACCATCTCAAAAATGAAGGCCTACAGGTGTGAACTCTTTTTTTGGATATGTCCAAAGCATTTGACACAGTCTCACACCAAATCCTTCTAAACAAACTAAACCAATATCACCTATCAAATTCCACTCTTACCTGGTTCCAAAGCTACTTAACTGACAGGTACCAAGCTGTGAAATGGGAAAATTCTCTCTCTCCTCAGCTGCCCATTACTATAGGAGTCCCACAGGGTTCTATCTTAGGACCACTACTATTCACAGTCTTCACAAAGGACCTCCATACCTTCACACAGCATGCATCTATCATTCAGTATGCAGATGACACTACCTTAATTTGTGCTGCACAAAACATTCCCACCCTCCTGCAAACAACTCAACTAGCATTCTCTGATGTTGAAAACTACCTTACCAAAGCCCAACTTATCCTCAATCCAATGAAAACTCAGCTTATGATTATAACCAGCTCAAACAAAAACACTGATAACAGTCAATTCACTATCTACTCCACAAATGCTACTCCAATCACTCCAGTGGCACAGGCTAAGCTATTGGGAATAACCATAGACTCCCACCTAAAATTTGATAGTCATCTCAACTTAACTATTAAAAAAGTACATGCCAAATTGGGATCACTCTACCGTATCAAACCATTTCTTACCAACAACACAAGATCAGCCATTGCTCGCTCCCAACTTCTATCCACCCTACTCTATGCATCTCCCACTCTGACTAATCTCAACAAAACTGAACTAAGCAAAATGGAAGCCTGCTATAACAGAATTGCCCACTTTGCTGCAAATTGCTCATATAGAACTCATCACTGTACTGCTTTGAGACAGCTCCACTGGCTTGAACTGCCCAACCTCCTAACTTACAATCAGCTCTGCTCTATCATTCTATCTATTACCTCCCCAATAAGTGTCCTGCCCTCAAAAACCTAGTACAACATCACTCAGCCAAAAGGCCTCTTAGATCATCAAGCAAACTACTACTGGAAGTCACCAACAGCTACAATAGCTTTGGAGATGCGCTATATAGTAGTTCAGTGGCTAAAAAATGGAACTCTGTCTCTACTAGCATTCAAAACACATCATCCAAAGCCTCCTTTAAAGACCTCATCAGGCAACATCTCAAGCAAAGTTGGCAGTGCCATGATTGCTCCCCAGGCTAGTGAAAGCAGATAAGGTATACATACTAAATCTTGAGTACTTGATAATAGTTTTCAATCTTACTCACAAACACTGGCTAATCAACAATGTATGTACTGTACCTGTGTACTATGTATGTATTCTACCTATGTTTCAAATTTCAGCTGTATACCACAAATCTATTAATTACCTTTATTTTTAAAATGAATATTTTTTTTGTTTGTTCTCTTCACTGTAACTGTTTATATGCCGCATACTACTGTAAAAACATGTCTCCTGTAATTTGTGTGTATACTAATCATGTCTAACTAAATGTATCTGTATTTTTTCTTTGTAGAGCTTTTATCCCCAGGCCTCTGCTGAAAAAGGGCCTTTTCGGTTCAGTCAGACACCCCCGGTTAGCAAATGTAAAATAAATATAATTAAGAAAGAATAGAAACCAAACCAAACATAGATAAAAATCAGGCAGCAACTGAATGTGCCAAAAAACAAAAGAAAGAATATAAGATGAAGGCTCAGATGAGAAAGCAAGAAATGTGGAAAATGTATAAATATAGTTGGAAGTATAGAAAACTCTTGGAACAACCTTATGTTGATCAGGATCGAATGCAGGAATGGTGAATTTAAACCAAAAGAAGAAAGGTTAATACTGGTGACCCAAGATAGTGGACTATGTACACACTGGTTTGCAAAGTCCATTGAACATGTGGGAGAAACAGACCAATGTAGGTTTTGTAAAACAGAATTGGAAACAGTCTCACGTTTTTTGCTGTTGTAATATACTAATGGCAGAAGGACTGTTTGCTGAAAGGTATAATAATGAGCTAAGACTGTTGCACTGGGGATTGTGCAAACATTATAATATTGAAGTAGCTGAAAAACACTGGAAATATGAGCCACAAAGCATCATAGAAGATGATGAAGTTTAAATCACATGGGATCTCCCATTACCAACAGTTAAAAAAATAGATGCGAGAAAACCAGATATAGTAGTCCATCAAAAGAAAATAAAAGTAGCATTGACCACTGAAATCACTAAACCAAGTGACTATAGTGTCTTACATACAGAGAGATACAAAGTCATAAAACACCAGGATTTGCAGGCAAAAATGAGGGCAATGTGGAAGAAAGATACCCAGACAGTTCCCATAGTAGTGGGAGCAACAGACCATATTAAAAGGAATTTACAATCATACTTAGATATGTTACCTATACATGCAACTCTGTAGGAATTGAAGAAGGAGTCATTACTGAGCAAACTGGGGGTGCTGCGAATAGCACTTCTGGCTAACATAAGAATTGAAACAATACTGATTTCATGAACTTTAATCCTGCTTTGACTAAAGAATGGGGTCCATTCCCGTAATAGTATTAGAAACGCAAAGGACTTGGAGAAATTAAAAAAGTGAAATGCCTGGAAACGTTGAGGATAAACGGTGCACTCTGTTGTTAACCATAAATAACAGAGACTGAAGCAGTGACAAGTTAGAGGAAGTGGCCCATTGAGAAGGCCTAATGTGTGTGAGCAGTATAGTTAAAATGGTAAAGGGCTTTCAGCAGCAATAATATAGCAATGCATCCAACTCCAGCCAGTGGTTTGGAAAATGCATCAGAAGTGCAATGGAAGGGAAGTAGCTACTGGTATAAGACCTTGGATGAAGTAAATGTCAGGGTAAACAATAGGGCATAATTTGTGGGTAAAAAACAGACCAGATGACTTAAAACAAGGAAGAGAGGAGTTGCAGTAAAGTTGCCCAAAAGTTTGAATGCAGAATATGAATGTTGCCATGGCTAAGAGAAATAATAACGAGACTGGTGCAGTATCGCTATTAAAAGCAGCTGGAATAGAGAGAATGCCAAGAAAAAGTATGAGCTGAAAGATCAAGAGGGAACATGATGTTACAAGGGACATGTCACCACACAAGCGTAAAATGAAAGCACTGGGTTAGTAATCTGGACACTTTTGATGATTTTTCAAGGAAAGAGTTTCAATGCATGACACCTGCACAAAGTGAGGGGAAAGATGATGAAATAGGTTGAAATGAAGTGTTAAAATGAAATGTCAGACATAAAATCCACTAATACTGTGTATCTAGTTATTCTTTGTTGACAAGGCTATCCCCATTAAGCCATTTTCCTCTTATCAGGGGGACACGTATGGTGGCATTATACTGAGTAGGAAAATTTTGGCCAGGACACCAGGAAACTTTACCTACTCATTTCAAGCACTAGTTGGCATCAGAGAGCTGTTACTATTGCTTGTCGAATTTCAAGATGGAGGAAGGAGTAAGCATTGCTCCTTCAGAACTTTTGAAGACAGAATCAGAGAAGAAATCATAGTTAGAGAGCTGGAGAGTGGAGGTTTGGATACAGAGGTGTTGGATAATTTAATGAAGGAAGGAGAACTTCATGGAGTGATGTGATGGTTCAAATGCTGTTGTAGCAGTCAGAAAATGAAGTTGGTAAAGTGGTAGAGAAGTAGATTACAAAGGCTGAAGGCACAGAGGCATGTTTGGCTGATGGAGTAATCAATTTTAATTAAATGTTTATACAACTGGATACTATCTGAAACAAACATAAAATTCATTACTGTGATTATTATTATTATTATTATTGCTATTATTATTATTATTATTATTATTATTATCATCATCATCATTATTGCTATCTATTTTACCACAATCAGACATCTGAGATGTACACAATCAGTAAACTGTCTGCAGCTGATAGCTACAGAGGTTGTCTGTGTACTAAAGTGACCCACTCCTGCTATTGTTTGATCACTATTAAAAAGACACTGATTTTACAAAGTATAAGTAGTGTTACCTAATGTATTGTATTTGTTGAAATCAGAGTATAAAATTGTCTGTATTGTCTTTCAGCTTGCATAAAACCAGCAAAATGCTAAAAAAGGCACACTGCCAAGAAGTCCAGAGATAAATCCAGCAATGAAATGTAAGAGCATAAAACACAGGTTAAACAAGTGAATGTCCAAAGTATAATACATGCTTTGTCGATTTTTTTTCAGTTGTTCTCTTTCACTTTCCATCACGGACATCAGTGTTGCACAAGGCAACTGCTGATTGGAAGAGGTGCACAATGAGTACCATCATCATTACACAGTGCTTGGCTCTGGTTCAGTTCTTTGCAGTGGTTTCTTCTCTGCAGAGTCTGCATGCCCTCTTTATTTATATGTGTCTTTATCATTGTGCTCTGTTTTCATGCAATACCCAAATGCATGTCATAGATGAAATGTCTTTCAACAAATTTACATGAAGGTAGTGTGTGTGTGTGTGTGTGTGTGTGTGTGTGTGTGTGTGTGTGTGTGTGTGTGTGTGTGTGTGTGTGTGTGTGTGTGTGTGTGTGTGTGTGTGTGTGTGTGTGTGTGTGTGTGTGTGTGTGTGTGTGTGTGTGTGTGTGCATGTGTGTGTGCGTGTTTGTGGGTGGGTATATGTATGTGTGAGGAACAAAATAACTGCACAATCACTATATTGATGGGTACATTTATAACTATCCTTAGTAGCAGTAAAAAAAAAAAGAACAGTTAAGCCAATCTTTCAAAAAAAAAATAAGACATAAAATACATCACAAAGCATCCAGGCCATTAGAGATTCTGGGTGCCTGGTATATCCCATAGACTACTGTGTATCACTGGATTTTGACTCAGGCTTACTTGTGGACTCTGCCATGAACTCATCTTATTATAAAATTGGCCCCGCTCACAGATGTGCACAAGACATCACTATAGCTTTTGTGGGTCCACAGTTATTACAATGCAGTCCTGGGCAATTAGGTTGTGTTGAAAGGATGCAGGAAGAAGTGTAAGAGTGAGACAAAATGTAAAAAACGAAGAAAAAAATAATTTAGGTGTTCTAGGGAGGCTAGAATGGGAAAAACCAGGAGACACACTGGGGCACATACCTCTCAAGTCTCCAAATTGTTACTGACTGTACAGATTTCTGCCTCATATTTTTGGTCTGTTCCTCATAAATTTTGTGATTTTCTGACAAATCGCTGAGGATTGAAGTCACTACATAATGGCATGCATTTGAGTTTCAGACTACATATCCTTCATAAAGTGCCCTCTAACACAAATCCTGTTATTATAGCAACTTTCTAAGTTTATAAGAGCAGTATTTAAAATGTGCCCCTATTTGTTTTGCTTTTGTCTCCCCGTTATTTTAGGCTTTGTCCAGATTTTTTTTTTTTTTTTGCATTAAGAAGTTCACAGGTATGACTGGGGAATGTATATGGGGGGCAATGAGAAGTATGGTGTGAGATGGACCACTTCTTTGAGGGTACCATTACATGTAAGGCCAGCCATGCACTTATCCTTACCTCATGCTGGGCAGTCCAAGCAGAAGTAGTCAAACCTGCATATTCTGAATACAGAAGTATGCAAATACCACTTTCCCGGGGGCCATCCTTTTCGAATGCTTTGCCAAAAATGTATTTTTCAGCAGTAAAGGTGTTTGCTTTCCTGTACTTCATTATTTAATAGTCCATATCCTTCCAATGGTGCAATGATCTTACAGTTAATTTCAATTTACTGCTGCAGGAAGTAAAATGGTTGTGGGGGTAGAACAATATAGAGGATTATGAGTGGGTCTGTGATTATAACGAGTTTATTATGTGTCTGAGATGTGTGCCAAGAAATTCATCTAGAGAGAGAAGCTAGAGATTTGAATCTTAGCATCTATGTCAAGGACACATAATACAATACTATGTTATGGTCAGAGATCCAATCCTAATTCTTCATAGTGCATGAGATTTATCTGTTCCATATACCAGTAGTTATACAAAAGTTAGATGAAAAAAAAATGTGTGATGTGTCTGTGTTACAAAGAAGCTGGTAATGAAGTGGGAAAGTGGTTATCTTCCTTATGTATTCACTGTCCAAGGGAAGCAGTTTAATTCAAACTAATGGGTGTAATACAGAGACCAGGTAGAAATAGGAGCTGAAATGAAGTTTCATGTCCTGCTGCTGATGTTTGCTGGCTTAACAATTCCATTGTTAAGGTCAAATGAGGAGTTTTTATTGTTTTTGGAGTGTAATCAGAATGCTCCATGTATTGCATTTTAATTATGCTGTCTGATTAGTGATTTCAGCACAAACAGAATTACTGCTATCAGTGTGAGATCTGAGGAAACAGTTTTAAACTGGTAAACTCATATGTATCCACAAAAAGTTAAATCTTAGCCAGTCGTGTGGAGACGCAAGATAAGGCAGGAGTAAGCCAGAAGGAATATGTATGTGTGTAACTAGTTTTATCAGCTGTTTAGTTACTGTGTGGTGTGCTGTACAATTGCTTTGCTTTGATTTTCTCAGAAATTTATGAAGGGACTTTTGCATGACATGCACAGAATTTGCAGAACATTTCTTATGACACTAAACTCAGACTTTTCTTTCTAACTTTATGTTCTGACCTTTGAGGCAATATTTTCATCTGCAGATCATTTTGCTATTTTAAGGGATATTTTTCTCTCTCTTCATAAGATAAAGAATGTTCAAGAGGATTTGAGTAAAGAAAATGTAATGAGAAATAAATAGCTTTCTGCAAAGGGAATAACATGCAATATTGCCGAGACACTGTCTTTCATTCATCATGCTCATGATCTTAAAAACAAAAGAAGTTTTTACTGGAAATTATGAAGAAAAAGTAATAAAGTCATGTCCTTCTTCTAAGTAAGACAACCAAACAGTGATCCACAAATATGGCAACACATATACGACTGGAAAATCCCTTTTGTGAAATTCACTATATTTGTAAAAACAAAGATAAACAATGATTATGAAGGAAGCTTAAGACTATGGGGGAATTAAATAAAGTTTACACAATCATTTTATCCATGTGCACATTGCAGCTCAATGCGAACAGAGGTGCAGTGAGTTTTAGACTCAGTAAACCCCATGTAGCAGCGCACACTCACGCGCAATACTGGAAACTTTTTGTGGAATGCAAATTTCAGCATAAGTAGCTGAAATTAATATTAATGAAGCAAAACAACATGGTTGAGCAGTTCCACAACCTTAAACAGAACAGTGTAGACTTCTTGTCTTACACGGCTACTAACTGTGTAGATTCCAGCCTGTCAGCACAGTTATCATGCAAATCAGTGCAAAAAGCAGTGGATTTGTTGAATCACAAAAAGCAGGAACTGTGTAGGGATGTTGATTTCATGTAAGCTCCTACATGCTGTTCATGTTTCCCATGGATGTCAATGACATCAGGGGGGTGTGTCCGGTAAGTTTGTTGTTTTTTTGGATATATTGCATGTGTTTGTGCAGTGTGCTGCTTCTTGCAAATGGTTATGGAGATGCATACCTTGTTTGCATGACCACACCACCCATATATCAGGCATGAGCTAGACATCCAAAAATAGAAACTGGATGCATTCAGTTAATATTGCTGAGCACTGCTGGGTATCTCTCAAATCTGGTAAGCAGGGCTGTGCTCTGCTAATAGCCTCAACTTATGACATTTAATGTACCCACTCCTATGGCAGCAGGTGTTAGGTACTGGACTGAAATGCAGATGGTTCTGGGTTCAAGTACAGGGTATGGCAGCTTTTCTCATAGTGTTTTGATATTACATCATATAGAAATGAAGTGTAGTTAGCATTTTCTCTACATTTCATGACAACAGGGATAAAAATATAAAACTTTTACATACCTTACCTTAGTTATGCACAGCTGTGCTCTGCTGCACACCACTGATGTCAGTGTACTACTGTATACTGAAGCAGGACCTTTAAATCATGTTACTTATAGCCTAAGCAGGTAATTCCATCTTAATTAGCCAATCTCACATGAGGAATCTACTTAAGAAATGTACAAAGTATGCCTACAGCCTACTTTCTGATTTTCCCTTGCTACTTAAAGACCATTAGAGTAGAGCCTTGGAAATTTTAACTGAGATAATGCTAAGGGCTGCTGCAGCTATTCTACACCTGCATGTGCTTGAGGCTGGAGTCAATGCTGTTGGTGCTACTGATAATAGTTCTAGACCAAGAAGGAGAACACTGTTCAGGCCAAGGGCAGCCTTCCAGGTGCTACATGAGCTGGAGATTGTAGAGTGCTGCAGGGTGGACAGGGATATATTACAAGAATTCTGTGATTTCTGCCACTCTCTACTCAGAGCCAGAGCCAACCAAGGGGAACCCATCCCAGTGGAAGCTAAAGGAGTTGTAGTCCTTACAATATTAGCTACAGGTACTTTTCAAAGACCAACTGGGGACATGATGGGGGTGTCACAGGCATCAACATCCAGGATACTCCACCAGTTCCTGGATGCCATGCTACCACATGCCAGTGAGCACATATCTTTTCCCCTTATCCCTAACGAGAGGGCCAGCAATATGCAATGTTCTACCATGTAGTGCATTACCCTGAAGTACTAGGTGCCATAGATTGCACTCATGTACACATCAAGGCACCACTTGCAAGGGATACCAATCCATCAACTGCTGAGTTGTGTGCAATGCCCAGGGATTATCTTGAATGTATCTACTGGCAACCCTGGCAGTTATCACGATTCCCATATCTGGCCACATCACGGCTATATCAGATGTTTGCTAGCAGGGACATCCCACAGGGCCATTTACTGAAGGATGCTGTCTATGCCCTGGAACCATGGATCATGACACTCATCAGAAATGCACACACACGCATGGAAGAACACCATAATAAGGAACAGGCACAAACTAGAAACATCATAGGGCATGTGTTTGGGCTACTGAAGTCACAGTTCCGGTACTTAGATATATCCGGTGGAGCCTTGCAGTATACTTCATGCACATGTACACAAATATTCACAGCATACACTATGGTCCACAATATGATTCTACAGAAACAGCTGCAGCAGGATCAGGAAGAGGAAGGAACACACATCCCCCCACCAATGCCTAGGTCACCACAGTCACAGGAGGACTCGGAGGAGGAACTGCAGTTGCTGTCCCTGTGGACAGACATAGGCAAGCTCAGTATGCCCTTGCTTTGGTTAAGAGACAACACATACACATTCACTGACCACTTAGGGACCTATGGACTAATTCCTTTCTCCTACTCACATACATACATTAAAAATGATGCCAGGCACCTCACACAACCTGTGCCTGTCCATGTATTGGCTGTGTACTGCTTACATCAAACAGAGTCAGCCGTGAAAAACAGTTGTGTCAACCCATACATTTGCAAGGTAGGTCCTTAACCTTCACTGCAGACTCATAGAGTAGTAGGACAAAACCTTTGTATCTATGAACCTAGTATAGTATGCAAGTAAACAGTGGTGTCTTTGTACAGAAAATTAAGTAACATGTGACTACTCACACCATTTTACTAGCATGTGTCCATTTGTAATTATTAGGCCTCATGCATGAAGCCATCATGCAGTCCTACTGCAGCAGTTTACTGGTACATCATTCAAGGCAGAAGTTAGAAAGTGAGGCTACACATTGCATAGTCTGACTTCAGACTTATCTGTATCCTAACAGTAGATGTGGTTTGTTTCCCCCACCCCTCAAAATAGGGGTGTCCCCTTGTAACTGCCATAACAGTAACTCATCTCTGCTACCCCCAAACCTGCAGTATATGGGTATTTGTCACTGTTATTATCTCCCACATTTCTATGAGAATACTATAGATTTGATCATACATTGTATTTTGTTAGGTAACTTATGTATAGCAGTGTACATTGTTATGCAGGTGGTTGTGTGATGAATGCCGTTAGTAATCATGAAATTCCTGCCTGGAGTAGAGATAGGAGTGGGTTGTAGTAGCGGGTACATATTACATAATAGTAAGACTCAGATGTGAGCAATGCACCTTACATTTGCACACTGCTTACTGACATGCAAATAGTATAAAAAAAGGTAAAGGCACAAAGGCACAAGTGTGTACACTTAGTTAACCACAGAGCAAACCCAATGCTTCTCATGTTATTGCAATACATACATATATATATATATATATATATATATATATATATATATATATATATTTTGTTGGCAGATAAGACTAAATGCATGTAATTTTCCTGGGTTAAATGAAAGGGAAAATTACATGGTAATCCTGAAAAGGAAAGGGTTAATTCACTGATTCATTGTGATCAGGTGACTGTGATGTAAAGCTTTTAAATAAGGGTTTTGTTAGTAGTAACTTGGTCTTAAAAAGTTCCTTTTGGAATGAAAGCTCTTACCGGGTTTATGGAATAAAGTTTGTATCTACTTGGATCACTATTATGTTGTATGTGACAACCTAGAGAGGGACATGTAATCCATTTGCTTACTTACTGTTCACTATATATATATATATATATATATATATATATATATATATATATATATATATATATATACATGTGTGGCATACCTCTCAAGCTCTTAAAGTAGGAAATCAGGAATAAAGCAAAAAATATTGGGGGACAAAGCCCAAAAACTAGGGACACTTTTTAAATATTGCACTTACAAACTTAGAAAGGTGATAGATTAACAGGCATTACATTACCATGAATTTTCTAAAAAATATGACGTGAAATTCAAATGTCTGCCATTATTTACTGACCTCATTTCTCAATTATTTGTCATTGATTTTCCAGAAAACCACAATATTGTGTGAAATAGACTACAACAATGAGTCAAACATCTGGACATTATGTGTATATCTGAACAGTTGAGAGGTATGTTGCCCTATCATTCTCAGACACCATGTCTCCCCTAAGACTACATCTGGAAACATTGCAAATTGAGGTGCAATATACGTATATGTACATATAGTGACAAGCCACCCCTTTGTTTCCCACCAGCAATGACATCAACCAGCACAACAACCCTGGGTCACCTTGACTTTTCCAAACGTATATCAACCACTGTACAAGCTGTAATACATGATGTTGTGTTCTCCCTTATGGACTGGGCCAGTGTGGTGCTCACAGGCTAGCTCATCCAAATGCAAACAGACAAATATTCTCAATGAGGATATTGATGTTACACAGCTAGGCTACTAAACAGTATTCATCTGCTAGGCTACTAGCCTCAGATGACACTATGAAGCAATGTGACTATGCAGGCGTCCCAAGCTGTTGTTAAACACATGGCTTGGTTATGTCATCTAGTATAAGTTCACCTGCAGTCCTACATAAATCAAACTTGTGCTGTGGTATGTGTATTAAGGGATTCCTATTACAAGAATGAAAGTTCACTACTTCAGACTTGTAATACGAAGCCTCACTTCTGCAAATGTTCACTTTAAGGAAAGTGCACTTTTGCGTAAGTGCACTTCACCGAAAACACCGCAGCACAGTGGAGGACATAAAAAAACAAGCTATGTCCTCCACTATGGTGCGATAGTCACAGACCTTAGGATTAAGGCATGGGTTAGGGTAAGGGGATAGTTAGCAAAAGCTATCCCCTTACCCTAACCCATGTCCTAACCCTAAGGTCCATGAGTACTGCATGGAAGTTCAGTACAACACCCGTACGTTGTACTGAACTCCTCATAAGTGCACTTTCGATTAAGTGCACTTTTGCTGCAGTGAGCATTCCATGCACTATTTCGAATTTGTGAAAATTCGATCTAGTGTATGGAACCTGTATTAAGTACTCTGATCTGTAGTCTGTAAACTTACATAGGTATGAGTTCTAATCTCACTGTAGCCAATTGTGTGTATGTGTATAAACAAAAGTGGAAATGTTTATCCCAATGTGACTTCACTAATCTCATGGTTTTCCATCATTTTGGTGCTTGCATAAACATCCAGTCAAGGCAGTTCTCCAAACTCTTGTCCCCATGTGGCTTGCTGATGTGTGCCATGTGTGTTAAGTACTCAGATTTTTAATATGTAAACCTATCTGGGTAGGGGTTCTGTCCTCACTGCAGTGTATGACCCTGGGGAGGTGGAGATATGCTTTACAGAGGAGAGGAATGAAGGTCAGCAGGACTAAGACAGAATATATGTGTGTGAGTGAGGGAGAGGATAGAGGAATAGTTAGAATGGTTAGGATACAGGGAGTACAGTTAGCAAAGGCATATGATGTGAAATACTCTGGATCAATAGTTCAGAGTAATGGTGAGTTTGGGAGACAAGTGTAGAAAAGACAGCTTGCAGCGTAGAGTGGGTGGAGAAGAGTGTCAGGACGCATTTCAATAACACTGACATGGATGGTCTACAAGATGGTAGTGAGACCAGCTATGTCATATGGGTTGCAGATGGTGCCACTGACAAAAAGGCAGGATTCATGATAAGTGTTGGCAGAGTACCAGATGTTATGGTTTGCATTGTGTGGGATGAAGATAGACTACAGTATTAACCATATATTTCAGTGTCAGCTCAGCTTTTAAGGTTTGGAAATGAAGACAGAGTAGTGGGATTGTTTTGGTTTGGACATGTGCTGAGCAGTGATGCTGGGTAAATTGGAGAAAGGATGCTAAATATGTTGCTGCCAGGTAAGAGGAAAATAGGAAGGCCTAAGATAAGGTGCATGGATGTGGTGACAGAAGACATGCAGGTGGTTGGTGTGATAGCGCAAGATGCAAAGGATGGGTAAAATGGAAGCAGAACATATGCTGTGGTTAGCCCTAATGATACTGTCCATAAGAATAGGTAGAAGAAGATGACATCTGTGTTTGGAGAAACCCCATCTGTACACTTGTGGCATGATTGTACAGTAGGAGTTTCTAATTGACAGTTACTGGGTCTGGACTCAGTTTGGACTTTAACAGTGTGCCTTTGTATTACCTGTTCTGGATTGTGTGCAGAGGCTATAACACTTTGCCCTCATACATGCAGAAACATCAATGCACTTGTTTTCAAATACAAGCAGCTATTGTTATGTAGCAGAGCAGATATCATGTTCTAACTTCCCATTATCAACCATCATTTAAACTCTGTTTACCCTGCTAGCATAGTTGACATGAATGTCTGACTCAGTGCAGGTAATGCCTCATGTGCACTGAATAGCCTGTATCCCCTACATCACTGAAATACAAATTTCAAGAGATCCATGTACAGTAGGAATCTGTAATCAGTGCTCTCAAGCTTCCAGATGGGTAACACTACACAGGTTGCCTGCTCGCACACCTTGACTCCTACTCATAATATGCAGCCAGTACAAACCATCATGTGCAGAGGTACTCCCCATAAACCAAAATAAACAGCAGACACATCCTAAACACAATCAGGCTAAAAGCAGACAATACACATCAGACATATAATCACCATGGTCTCACCATAGAAATGACCAAGGCAATGGCATGTATCTCAAAGGTTTTCATAGTAGATGACTGTATAGTGAGTTGTACAGATGCCCCACTCAACAGCTTAAGCAATGATATGTTTAGTGTCAGACATGTAGCAAATGTAGTCATCACAGCACACATGCAATCTAGTCTTTCAACAAGTCCCACTCTTATTCCAGCATACTTCATCTTGGTATGCACAACTTGAGACATGACTATATGAAATATATGAACACAGACACAATTGAGCTATCTAAAAATGTATGTCCCTATGTCTGAGCAGCATTATACCCTTGCCTAGGATGATACCCCTATAAAAAGAACAACAGATTCACTGAACTTGCCTAACTTTCTGGTGTCATGATACAGTGATGCAGTACCTGTCAGTGTGGGATGACATGGTGGATAGAGCACACTGCTTTGCCAGACATAAGCTACTTGACTGTACCATAATCCCTTTATTAGGCAAGGTCACAAAATCAAAATAACCAATGTGAAAATGTACAGCTCTAACAAAGTAAGGGCCATGCTGGTAAACCCTAGGAGTTCACATCTTAAACCGCACTCTGTGTAAGCACTCCTTGTAGTGAAGAAGAAACCTGGTTCAAGGCTGCTGTATGTACTTTGCCCTTGCAAGGCTACAATGCCTTCCAAACATCCACACAGCAAATGGAAGCTGTGTGCACCACAGGAGTTGTTGTATTAATTTACATTGAAGACTAGTATGCCTCAAGACTGTTTAGAGAGGATAACTATATGGAGTTATTCTATGTCCAACATTCTGTGGATAGGAAACCCCTTCATGTTATCACCATTAATAGGTCACCATCCATAAGTACAGAAGGCCACAAAGCCTATATATTACTGCATGGAACAATTAAAGTAGAACAAAGCAACCCAGGCAAGGGTGAGTGAAAGTATCTATCTATTGATTGGGATAATTATAGGACAATAAACTCATCTGCACAATATTACCTGGAGTTTGTGAACTGAAATGCCATGGAAGAAAGAGTGCAACACCCCTCAGGGTTATCTTATATTCCAGACCTGTATCGCAATGATATGCGTGAACAATGTAATGGCACATGTGTAGTGCCTGCACTGTTAATCCAACCATAAGGCGGCATGTTTTGAAGTAGATATAGCTACTGAACTCCCCAAAGGAGGAGACAGGTTTACAATCATCATCCAAGGTGACTACACTCTCCTACGGAATGGTCTAAAATAGTTCCAAGACACACTTTCCACAAAGGTTATTGATAGCTATAATAACTTACTCCCTGATGCCCTGTCTACAAATTTACACAAATGTATATACAGAGCCATACCTGATAGGCTCAAACAAAGATTTGCAGTGGTGCAAAGGATGGTACAGTGGTGCAGCGGTAGAGTTGTTGCCTCATAGCAAGAGGTTCTCCAGTTCAATTCTCGGCTGGGGTGCCTTCTATGTGGAGTCTGCATGTCCTCTCTGCATTTGTCTGGGTTTCCTCTGGGTGCTCTAGTTTCCTCCCACAATTCAAAGACGTGTCTGGAGCATTTCTCCCCAGGCCTCCACTGAAAATTGGCTTAGTTCCAAGTCGGACTTTCCCGGTAAACAAATGTTAAATAAAAATAAAATAAACAAATAAAGAGTCTCTGGAAAATACAGACCATACAGGTGTATGTCTGTCATAACTACATTATAAAGTATGTGAAAGAAGCTGCTGTTTACAGATACAACTTTGAGAAACCAGGAGTGAAAGGCCACTCTCCTCAGCAAAAACATGGAAATAAGACACCTTTAAGAACCCACATAAAGCAACCATGTTAAGACTTTACACAACAACATATCCAGGGATAACCAGATGGCTTTCTTTATGTACATCTGCAAACTGATATTTATAACTCAGGTGCATTTGGATCAAACTGTGTATGGTAGTGCACACACTGACTCAGTGTAACTTCCAAACCTGCATGTAGACACATTTGGCTATAAAGAGTGCCCCCTGCCACCAGCATACCTAGTACCAACCATGTGTGAACATCATCTCTGGGCTGTGGTATCTACAATGAGGAAGTTATCACTGCCCTATCCAAGACTAGGAGCACAGTCACCATGGAACCAGATGGCATTCTGACTTGTGTTCTTCATGCGCTTCAACAGTGAGCTACTCCCCTAGGCACTATATTCAACCACAGTCTGAATACTGCTGTTGTCCATGATGAATGGAGTACAGTAACCATTTCCAACCACACAAGGAATGATTGGCAAAATACAAGTATAATTATAGAACAATAACTTTTTGCAACCTCTGCTGTAAGGCAATTGATACAATTTGCATGCATCTCAAACATAAGGAACTAGGTGACATCAAATACTAGATGTGTTCCAGTTAGGTGTTCCCAAGGGTATTTTGTGACTGAAAAACCTGGTGGGAGACATAGAAGATGTCAGATCTGTGCACATAGCTTATCGTAACTTGGCCAAAGCCTTCATCACAATCTAGCATTTGTTCTCAGTGTGGGAAACTAACCAAGGTGAATATCAAATTCTGTGTTATCATTTGGTTTGCAAATGGGATCACAGACCAACAACATTCAGTCACAGTGTGAGACTTCACCTCAAGCAGCAGACATGTCACCTGTTTGGTAACAGAAGTGTCAGTGCTGTGGGCCCTTATGTTTGACTATATGTCTCAGAAGTCTTGAACAAAACAGAGGGTCTGTGGCACTAATAACTACTGACAAAGCCATGGGGGTTACATGAACTGTACAGGAATGAATCAGCATGCTTTGTGGTAATAATAAATGTTCCTGCTTATTATAAAATAATATGAGTACACTATTCCCCACATTTGTGTTGATAGACCTTGATACACATGTCAACTGTAACCTGGGTCTGCTGTGGGGAAGTACACAGTTTACATCTTATGTCTAATTAGCAATGGCATTACATCAATAGCAATATATGTTAGCAATCCCCTATACCCATCCCTCATTGGATGTATTAATGAATATAATCCTCCCTTTGATATGTATTGCATCAGACACCTACATCAACTTGACAGACCTCAGATATGTCTAAGTAATAACACATCAGAGGGTCTCCAACACATGTCTTCTGTGGGCAGACCAATGTAGCTGTCACTGAGTGCAGTATCATATAGATAGCTTTGAGGCAGATTATGTATGCCTTACTGGGCTATCTATGGCCAGAATGGGACAACAATGCTGCACATGTGTAAGTAATACCAGTTACCTGTTCCAGGGACCTCAATGTACACAATGACATACATGGGACATACTATAGAGACAGATACATATCTCATAGGTTGTCACTCCTCTGCAGTGGGCTTCAAATCCATGTCAAGCGCAGCACCTCCATTACTCTATTGAAGGGCAGGCTGGATGTCTTGATATGAAAACGTTATCTGCCACAGATCACTGCTGCTTCCCTCCTGGACATGGGTGGTCCTTGCTAGACAAAAACGGGCCATGCATCATATCTGCCTTTGAATATTATATTGTAATGTGCTTCTAAACACCATCAAGTCCATACTCAAGTCGCATCCTATGAAGCTTGGAACCTACGGCGATGTGCATCCAAAAAGGAACATCACACTGTATTACTGCTCTGGTAAGATTTGTCTTCTTTGCTGACATACAGTCCTGAGCTCTGAATCTGATGGGTTGACTTCGGATGTGCACCTATATGTTTGTACTAAGCAATCCTTAATGTGAAAGTTAGATATATTAATGAGACACATGTAATTGTCTGACTTCACAGCCCTTACTAAAGCATACACTATACAGTAGATAAACTATTATGCTAGCAACTGCCTAAATGGCTGCATAGAATCCAAATAACAGATACAATTATCAGTTAAACAGTAAAAATGGAGGTAATAACATCATATTAATATAGTCACCCTGTGCATAAAGCACATAGCTTTAGAATCCCTGAATCCAAAAGATAGATAACAGAGATGTGGCACAGTTATCATCACTTTCACAGTGTTGTCTGGGGGTGCAGGAGGCCTAGGCTGACACAAAAGGCTTGCAAGTGTGTGTGTGTGAGTAAGCAAATGAAGCAGGCAAGCAGACAAGATGAACCATGTAAATGCTGTGTGGGTGTCTGTAGGTGCCCTCAGTGTGACATTGGTGTGTGAGTGTCTGCATGAACACAGCCGGGCTCAGTGTCTGTATGTTGGACAGCTGTGAGCCATGCATGGTAGAGCTGACAGTTCATCATCTCCACCCCTGAACATGTGAACTGGCTCTGCCAGGAGTTGCACTGGCACCTCCACACCCAAGGTCAGATGCTGTGCTACTACCTGAAGGTGAGCGATGTTTGCTGGATGTGCTCCCTTCATGGGAATGCCCAGGACCATGACTCCATGGCCTGCTATGTCTGGGTGTGGACAGCACACTCCCTGATGGAGCAGTGGATGTACTGCCAGTACGGGAGCATGATCGGACATGGCCATGTTGGCTCTCAGCAGATGTAGTTGCTGACCTATGCTCATGAGGCTGACACTCCCCTCCCAACAGACGTTCCATTAGCCCTCCTCTAGCAGATGTTCCATCACAATCAATGTGTGTTCCATGACAGATACACTGAGCTCCCTCACAGACACATCCCATTCCAACATTTCATTTGTAAGATCCAGGGAATCAACAACATGGTGGAGACAGTCATGGATGTCAGACTGTGCTGCATCTATAACCCTGAGCATTCTTCTGGAGTGCCTTTCTGAATGTGCCTCTGCCTCCATGATGGCCCTAAACATACATCAAGTGACACATGATAAGACACCTGCAATAAGTTGGGGAGGGACAGCAAGCCTTCTTCGAGCACCCCTATCAATTCACATTTGTGGCATCTCACCAACAGTTTGGCTATGGGCAGTGTCAACAGTCACTGAAGCCACAGTAGTAACCATACTTCCCAGGTCAATGTCCCCACACTCCAACTATTCAATATATTGCCTCAGTGGACTGGGTATGGATAGGCATGCTAGCTGTGTCTGGTGATAATGGTTTTAGAGCTACCTCAAGGATCATAAACAAGCAGTAAAATGGTCCAGTGAACTCTCACCCTTTCTGCATAACCCTACTGGAGTCCCTCAAGGCTCCATCGTCAGACCCCTACTCTTCAACATTTTCACAAACAAGCACTTTCGCCTGGTTGTACCAGGCTTTATCAAGTTCATTAACACAAATAGTTCCAAGTCTTTTATACTCTTGAAAGTTGATCATGTGATCTTAATAACTTAATTGTTTAATTGTGAAGTTGCTAGGTAAATTACTGACCTTAAATGGAAATAGTACAAATTTTGTTGAAGAAATAAAAATATAATGTTCAGCCTAAGAATAAAATCCATCCTAAAAATAAAGCGTGTAAAAAATATATATGTTTAAAACTGTTGCAAGCATTGCAAAAATTCATAAAAATATGTGTTTGTTAAAAAAGGAGATAGAATTTATTAAACCCTTACAATGCACTGACAGCTGTTGAATAGAACTGCTGTCTTCCTGCTAAAGAAATGCAGAACTTCAAATTTAATGAGGTTGACCAAAGTCTGTCCTGAATTGTGAACACTGTGGAAAATAATTGTTTAGTATGTCCATACAATTCTTTCGACAGTGGGGGTAATGTTAACCAGTGTGACTTTTATGCATGTCCATGCTACTGTATTATAACTTGTCTCTGTTGATTTTTAAAACACTAATGAGACTGATAGGATCATTTAAACCTGGGGGTTTGGTTACATTTAGCTTCAGTTGCCAAATAAGCTCTCTGTTTTCAAGCCGGGTTTCCCAATCTCCACCTCTAGGGTCATGGGGAAACTGTTCAAGTACAAAAAACTTTAATTGCATGTTTGTGCAACTCAAAGAATGTTTATAAAAGGCGTTGGTGTGTCTTTTCTTCTCTATGTCATAGAGATGCTCATAAATCCTCCTTTTGAGCATCCTCTCAGTCTTTCCTACATAGAAACTAGAACATGTCACACAAACGCCTAAATAAACCACTCCCTTGGTTGAACAAGTATATCTGCCATAGGAACCCAGTTTCAACTTTCTAGAAGGCAAATAAAAGCATTCCTCTCCCAGAATGATTACAAGCCCCACATTTATAAGTACCATTCTTCGTGGGGGCATAGCCTGCACTTCTGGAACTCATGTTGTTTGTTTTGTGCTCAAACATGCCCTTTAAATTAGTGTCGCTTTTCCTAGTGAAGCCTACCCTATCTGGTATGTATTGGTTAATGTCGTTATATAAAGCTAAAATGGGCCAGTATGTAAGAATGGTATTTTCCACCAAGCCTGAATCCTTATTGTAAGTATAAACAAAGTTGTTTTTTAAATGTTGTTGTTGATCTGCAGAGGAAGAAGGTGAGGGCAACCCTTTTCCTAGAAGTGGTGGGTACAATGATTCCCTTTTAGTAAGTATTTCTGATGCTAAAGATTTAATAAGTTTAAGTGGGTACCCTCTCTGTAAAAACAGTACCTCCAAGGTGTCAACCTCTTCCAGGAAGAGTTCCAAGGTGCTAGACATCCTTGAGGCGCGTATCAGTTGCCCCTTTATGATTCCTTTTTTAGTGTAATGAGGATGCCAGCTATTATAGTGTAGGAAAGTGTTGGAATAAGTGCTCTTTCTGTAAATTCGTGTTTGAAATCGCCCAGCCTCAATGTCCTTACTAAGAAGAATATCTAAGTAATGCAGTGAAAAATCACTGATTTCATAGGTAAAGGCTAAAAATTTGGTGGTTGAATTTATATAACGGAAAAAGTCCAAAAAACTTTCCTTGTTACCTTTCCATAAAATACAGATGTCATCAAGGTAATGTTTGTAAAACAATATATATTCCTTCCATTCCGAAGAATGAATGAATGTCTTTTCCCATCTGTAAAGCACAATGTTGGCATATGAAGATGCGCATGATGCGCCCATTGCCACCCCCTTCTTCTGTTTAAAGATCTCACCGTTAAAATAAATGAAATTGTTTAACAAAACCGTTTCCATGAATTCAACTATAAGATTGATCAAGCTGTTACTAAGGTTTGATTCATTGGTCATAATTTCATTAAACCAGTCCAAACCTATATTATGCGGAATGCTAGGAAACAGTTCAATAACATCTATAGTAACCATTAAAAGATTTGGTTCAAAAAGACTTGGAGTAATGCTACCAATGAATTCCCAGGAATCTCTGAAAATATGTGTGAAAGTGGAGATAAGTTGTTTAAGGTTATAATCTACAAAAATCCCTAAGGGCTCAGTAATGCTGCCTGCACCTGCTACTATTGCTCTAAACCTCAGGGTTACCAGACCCTTGTGTACCTCAGGTATTCCGAAAATAACCGGAATTTTCGGTTTGGGGACCGAGAGATAGTTATATAACTTTTCACTAATACCCCCTTGGTTGAGGTAGTCTTTTAACATGTAATGGATTTTAGAAAATGTAATATTTAATTCATTTCTCGAAATTAGTTCGTAGGTGTCGATGTCCTGTAAAATGTTATGAATATGCATTTCATATTCTACATTATACATGAGGACTACCCCTCCCCCTTTGTCAGGTTTCATCACCCTAATGTCCTCGTTGTTTAAGTATTCTATCAGTTGGTGTAAATGAAAATCAAAATTACAAGGTACTTGCTTATAATACAAATTTTGTTTTTCTCTTAAAGCCTTTTCCACTAGGTCTTCAAAGACTTTGAGATTAGGGTGCATGGGGGGGTTAAACGTACTCCGTCTGCTAGTAGTGTGGTCTGTTCGTTCTTGACCTTTAAAATGAACAGCAAGGTTTAAGTTCCTAATTAACAGTTTAAACTCCACTAACAACTTGGAAAGATTCATGGGACGAGATGGAACATACTGAAGTCCTTTGGTGAACAGCTCAAAAAATTCTGCGGTAATTGTGACATCAGTGAAATTGTAAATCTTAAAGTTGTCCTTAGTAACTACATGACAACCTTCTGTGCTTAAATTTAAATCTAGTTCACCTGAGCCTTCTGTATGGTAAGAACTGTCCATATCTACCTGTGCCCCCTGTTCCAGTTCTCCTGGTGATGTGAATGATTCCTCCCCAACGGTCTGCCCTGGGGGTATTGAAAAACCTGGAATTGATTAGCACTGTCTTTCTCCTTCTTGGGGGCTCAGCTGTTGGTGTACTGGCTTCCTCCTGATTAGTGTTCTCAAAATTATTCCTTTGCTTCTCTATGAAATTGTATCTATTTCTACCGGGTAAAGGATATGCTCTACCCTCTTTGTATTCTAAAAGGTCCCTTTCTAATTTCCTGGTTTTACGATCTATGACTTTTAAACAATGCTGGTCTACCTCTATAAAAACATCATCATACTTTTTTTTTAAAACTTAAAAAATTCTTGTGTTTAACAATGCTGTCATTTAATGCAGTAAGTTCATTCAAAATTGCATTAGCTTTTTTCTGATAGTCCTGAACCATAAGGTTCAACATCTCGAGACCTGTCTTGTCAAAAAGTTCCAAAAGCTGTGAATGCAGTGTTGAGCCAACAGTGGCACTGTTAGGGAACTTAAAGCAACGGAGACCTTTAGGCACCCGTTGCACCCTAATGCATTCCTTTAAGTAATTAATTTCCAACTGAGAATTCTTGTATGCATAAAGCTTGTTGTTTAAAGATTCAAAGTCTGTATCCATTTGTTCAAAATGCTAATTTACAGTACCTTGTTTGAAAATGTATTGCTGCTCAGTCCATGCCTGAAAGTTAAAATCCTTGTTTCTTGTGCTGCTGGAAGTAGTGCTTCTTTGCTGGTGACCATTTTGTTGGTCCTGAGTATTAAGCCTGGCCAAGTTATTTGACAAAATCCACGCCATTCGGCTCCTGCAATCGCGTTGTAGTTAGTTCCTTAGCCAGTGCCTGCTGCTGGTTGCCAGGTAAGGAATAGGAACAATCAGGCTTGGTTGCAGTAAGTAAACTGTTCATTTGCGTGAGCATGGTTAACAGTTGATTGAATTATTTTCTTGTAACTGGAGCTTCATCTTGCTCATTTCTAAGAAGTAAAGGAGTGTCCAAAAAGTCAGAGCTAGCTGGGTCTTCTGCCATGGAGAAAACGCAGCACTCAAAGTAAAAGAAACACAAACCAGTAACAGGAAAACTCCACAAGCAAATACCAGCGTTGCTCAGCTTTCAACTGTAATGTCACAAGTAGCAGAAGTAAATCCTAACTGTAACAACAGAAAAAGCAGATGCAATCTTCAATAAGCAGTTTAAGTTTTAATCTCAAAGTCTTTGAAGACCTAGTGGAAAAGGCTTTAAGAGAAAAACAAAATTTGTATTATAAGCAAGTACCTTGTAATTTTGATTTTCATTTACACCAACTGATAGAATACTTAAACAACGAGGACATTAGGGTGATGAAACCTGACAAAGGGGGAGGGGTAGTCCTCATGTATAATGTAGAATATGAAATGCATATTCACAACATTTTACAGGACATCGACACCTACGAACTAATTTCGAGAAATGAATTAAATATTGCATTTTCTAAAATCCATTACATGTTAAAAGACTACCTCAACCAAGGGGGTATTAGTGAAAAGTTATATAACTATCTCTCGGTCCCCAAACCGAAAATTCCGGTTATTTTCGGAATACCTGAGGTACACAAGGGTCTGGTAACCCTGAGGTTTAGACCAATAGTAGCAGGTGCAGGCAGCATTACTGAGCCCTTAGGGATTTTTGTAGATCATAACCTTAAACAACTTATCTCCACTTTCACACATATTTTCAGAGATTCCTGGGAATTCATTGGTAGCATTACTCCAAGTCTTTTTGAACCAAATCTTTTAATGGTTACTATAGATGTTATTGAACTGTTTCCTAGCATTCCGCATAATATAGGTTTGGACTGGTTTAATGAAATTATGACCAATGAATCAAACCTTAGTAACAGCTTGATCAATCTTATAGTTGAATTCATGGAAACGGTTTTGTTAAACAATTTCATTTATTTTAACGGTGAGATCTTTAAACAGAAGAAATCTTCATATGCCAACATTGTGCTTTACAGATGGGAAAAGACATTCATTCATTCTTGAATGGAAGGAATATATATTGTTTTACAAACATTACCTTGATGACATCTGTATTTGAAAGTTTTGGACTTTTTCCGTTATATAAATTCAACCACCCACACTATAATAGCTGGCATCCTCATTATGTTTTTACAGAGGTACCCACTTAAACTTATTAAATCTTTAGCATCCACTAATTTAAAGGGCATGTTTGAGCACAAACAAAGAGCAGAAGAAGCATGCATGCCCCACACGAAGAATGGTACTTATAAATGGGGGCTGTAATCAATCCTGGGAGAGGAATGCTTTTATTTGCCTTCAGGAGGAGTTTATTTAGGCATTTGTGTGACATGTTCTAGTTTCTCAGGTAGGAAGAGAGAGGATGCAAAAAGGAGGATTTATGAGCATCTCTATGACATAGAGAAGAAGAACACCCAACGCTTTTATAAACATTCTTTGAGTTGCACAAACATGCAATTAAAGTTTGTTCCCATGACCTAGAGTGGGAGATGGGAACGAAGCAAAAAAAGAGAGCTTATTTGCAACTGAAGCTAAAATCAACAGAGACAAGTTATAATACAGGCATGGACATGCATAAAAGTCACACTGGTTAACATTACCCCACATACTAAACAATTATTTTCCACAGTGTTCACATTCAGGACAGACTTTGGTCAACCTCATTAAAATATTTCTTCAACAAAATTTGTACTATTTCCATTTAAGGTCAGTAATTTACCTAGCAACTTCACAATTAAACAATTAAGTTATTATGATCACATGATCAACTTTCAATAAAAAGAAAAGAACTAACTTGTGTTAATGAACTTGATAAAGCCTGGTACAACCAGGCGAAAGCGCTTGTTTTGAGCTTGTCTTTTTGTCCAAATAAAGGATTTATCATACTAACTCGGTTGCTTATTGAAGATTGCATCTGCTTTTTCTATTGTTCCAGTTGGGATTTACTTCTGCTACTTGTGACATTACAGTTGACCTGTTACTGGTTTGTGTTTCACAAACAACCTTCACATTGCCTATCAACCTGGAACCCTCATTCAATACACTGATGATTCCACCGTAATCTGTACCGCTCAATCAGTAAGAGAGCTACTTTCAAAAACTCAACAGTCCTTTACTGCTGTTGAATCTTGGCTAAGAAATGTCCAACTCTTTCTTAATGCAACGAAGACTAAACTAGTTCTCTTTCACCCCAAAACACTTCCCCTGTCACTCATTACTTCAACATCCTTGCATCTGACAACACTGTCATAGAAATAATACAGAAAACCAAACTTCTAGGAGTTATCATAGACAATAAACTTTCATTCAACCCCCATATACAGCAAAATGTAAAGAAAACTTATCAAAAACTGGACTCTTATATAGAAAAAAAACATTTCTTCATTGCAGCAACTAAAACTACCATTGCAAAAACAGTTTTACTTCCCACCCTTCTTTATGGTGCTCCTATCCTAACTAACTCACAATCTTCTACCCTAAGCAAGATGGGACAGTGCTACAATAAAGCTACAAAGTTTGCAACAAGCTCTAAATATCACGCACACCACTCTAAACCACTTCTAGAAATAAATTGGCTTGAACTCCCCAACCAACTTAACTTTATTCAGCTATCCACCTTGCACAACCTTATTTTCAAGCCTACTGCCTGCCCTGCATTAGCCAATCTAGTCACACCTTACACAACAAATCGATCCTTACAATCAGAAGACAAAACTCTCTTGACTATCTCAAAACCTACAAGAAAACCAGGTCATGCTCTGTATTCATACTTTGTCTCTATACCGTGGAATTCATTACCTCTAGCTACCAGGTCTATGCATGGCCTAACCCATTTTAAAGCCTCTTTAAAAAATCATCTCAAAAATACATGGCTCTGCTCCTGCATAAAACCTGCCTAATGCTCAGCTCTTCATCTTCCACATTAGCCTCATCCTCCTCTTCTGTCACGTTTCACTCCCTCATAGTCTGCAGGATCCTAAGGCTCTCCTAACTCCTTCTCTGCTTCCATACCATATCTTGAAGCTGCTGCTCAGACTGTAATGCCTCTGTCCTTCTTAACTCTCTCTCATTATGTATCTGCATCACTAACTTTCTGGCTATTATTTTCCTAACTGAAACCAACATTCGATTTTTTCATGTACTATAACAGCCAATGTCATATATTGTACTACCTACATATTCATAGGCTATGTATATGGTGAGAGTGACTATTAATGTCTATAATGTTTTAACGTTATAGCGTTGTCTGGATGTGTAGTAAAGAGTGTAATATCTTGTAATATAGTTTATGTTCTTTCAACTTATTTTTTGTATAGTATTTCTAATGTACTCTTTATTGTATTGGATTTTACTGTATTTGTATTGTACTGTATGTGGAGCTTTTCTCCCCGGGCCTCTCTGTGAACAGGTCCTGTAGACCCAGTCAGATCACCCTGGTAAACAAATGCCAAATAAATAAAATAATTAAATAAAGAATGGGGGGGTCACTGGCTTTCAACCTCTGTGTCAGAATCAGCTCCTGCAACCCCTGGCTTTGCCTCACTTTGGCCACCATCATCATCAGAGTCTGACAAAACACTGACATCAGGTGGCATAAGGGACCTAGAACTACTTCCATGTTCACTTGTAATAAAAGGAAGGAAAACAGGAATACATTAATACCTGCATTACTATGCTGCAATATATGTTATGCAATTTACACTACTGTCACTATTACAGACATTTATACCTCTCAGACTCTTAGAGCAAGGAATGTGGACAAAGCCATGAATAATGGGTGGACAAAGGCCCAAGAATAGGTACCATTATGACACATTGCCTTACAAACCTAGAAAGGTGATAGAATAACAGGTATTGCTTCACCATGACATTTATGATGGGTATGCAGTCTGCATGTGAAATCTCTGTTACTATGTTATGACTCCAGTCTTTAATGACCTGTCAATAGTTTATGACTCAACCGCTATGATCTTAAATATGGGCTAGAGGTATGAGCCACATCCGGACAGTCTAAAAATTTCTGCATGATTAACAATTATGCAGAAAGTACAGCAATCCATACAGCAGGCCTGAGCTGACACTTCAGCAGACATGTTGAAATATTTCTATCTGTCCCTGGAGGAGTGGTTTCAGCCCAGAAATTAGAAGTTTATTGGCCATTTTGGGCTAATTTCTATCTCTTTCATTTCCCTGCTATAAAAAACGCATTTGCGAGGTTTTTCGTGCCGGGCAGTGCCGGTTAACTAGGGTATAACTATTCCCAGCTCTACAAAGTCTCCTCTTTAATTTCTCCCTTGGATCTAGACAAACTTTCAACTTAAGCACTCAGACCATCCATTTCTCAGCCCGGAACTTGCTCAAAACTCACAGCAAGCACTAATAAACCCTAGCACTAGACCCCCCCATACTGTACAGAAGGACAAGGCTCTCTATTTGATCTTACCAACCAATCAGTAAAACAGTTCACTGTACCTCTCCAGGCATGTCTAAAGGGCAGTTGCAGGTGTACTCTCCAGTCCAACTGGTGAATCTGGGCATTTTGATGCAATGTTATAACTGCCTCATGTAAACTGACAACCCTTCTCTCCTACCACCAAACACTTATACATGCGAGAGATGCAATTATACAGCCAAACTGGAGGCTAAGCTCTCTCAACCCAAGACCGGATCAGACAGTCAAGAGGAGAAGGGAATTACTTGCATCACACCACCAGTCTCACATAGACCTACTAAACCAGCACTGGCAAAAAACACACATAAATACATGAAAGCATACTCGGGGACTCTAAGTAAAAATCTGCAAAAGCAATAGAGACCTCCAAAGCAGATATCCAAGCAACCTCCACCCCCCAACACAAACCATGAAACAAATACTTCACAAAACCATTGTGCCATGCAATCACAGCCCTTAAGGCAAAATAACATACCCAACACACTAGTAATAGGTGAGTCTATAGTCAGGAACACTGATGTCTCACTCACTAGGCTGAACAAGGAGAAGGTTACTGTTAGCTGCCTGTCGGGTGCCAGGATCCACCACATAACACAAGCACTCAGGTCACTCCAGAACAAGTACAAATACGACTCTGTCATTGTCCATGTTGGTGTGAATTACCTGAGCCATACCTCCCTGGACTACATGAGACATGGAACAGCTCTCTGATCACATAGCCCAAGCCGGTATGACCTTGACCCTGAGTAGCATCCTGCCCTCACCAAGAATGATACCGCAGTATAAAGAAAAAAATTATCAATTTCAACAATTGGCTAAGCTTATGGTGTCATTCAAAGGGAATCCAGTGTCTGTCTGCCTGGGATGACATGCTCGACAAGCCACTCTGCTTCGCTAGAGATGGCTTGCACCTGTCACCCTTAGGCTTTTGAATACTGGCCAAGGCTCTTGCCACCACAATAGTGTCTTTTTTAGGTAAGGCTCAAGAAACAAACCCACCACCGTAAATAGGACAAGTAACAAAAAACTGAGGGTAATGCTACTCAATGCCAGAAGTCTAAACCTCAAAATGCATGCACTCGAGGCACTCCTCAGTATGGAGAAAATCAATATATGTGCAGTAACAGAAACCTGGTTTAAGGCTCCAGAGAGCACCCCAGCACTACCAGGCTACAAAACCATGCCATACATTTTGGCCACAGAACCTGGACCGAAATACAAAAGGTGGGGGTGTATCCATATTCATCAAGGATACCCACACTTCCAGGTTGGTGGCACAGCACGATGCTTCAGAGATCATCCATGTGCAACTAACAATGGGCAAAATTGCAATTCAAATTATAGCTTGCTACAGATCACCCACCATGCCCCAGGACCCCCATTCCGCGTTCCTGGAATCACTTGGAAACATAAAGGTCCTACCAAACACCCTAATATTGGGTGATTTCAATTACCCGAACATTAACTGAGAGAACTACTCAAGTACTAACTCCCTTGCCCAACATTTCCTAGAATTTATAAACTTAAACACCCTGGATCAACTGGTCAACACCCCCACCAGAAGTGACAACATATAGGACCTGGTCATCATCAACATGGGAGACCGGTGTTCCACACCGGAGGTCAACCCCTCGCTGGTTAGATCTGACCATAAACTAATCACTCTGGACATCCACATTCCACCCCCTCCCCTGGTCAAGGAAACCACTGTGAAAAACATTTCAAAAGTAAATCAAGTTACTTAAGACCGAGGTGGAAAGTTTCAAAGCCCCCATGCGAAAAGATAACGCTGTCCAAGCTGCAAAATCATTTATTAATGCACTCTATGAGCACCTACAAGAATGCATGGATCGTACTATCCCAAGCAAAACCAAGACTAACTCCTCCAAGAAAAGGAAACCAGTCTGGTGGACTGCTGCCGTAAACAAGCTATACAACAGAAGGGGGAAATCAGTACAGAAAAGAGTAAAATCCCAAGAAGGGAAGACATCCCTGATCAGTATCAGCAAGAAACTACGATCCCACATAAAATCATCTAAGGCTTGCTTCAAAAGAAAAATTGCCAAGGACTCCAAAGATAACCACAAGGCATTCTTTAGCTATGTCAAGAATCTAAGTGGTAATTCTCAGATTTATTTTATTTATTTTATTTTACATTTGTTGACCGGGCTAGTCTAACTGGATACATGTCCATTTTCAGTAGAGGCCCGGGGAGAAAAGCTCCAATGCACTAGACAGCACCAGGGCAATTGCAGAAAGACAAGGACAGAGCCTTAGTTTTTTTAGATGTTCTTTGTTTGGTTTTGTTACAAAGTAGTTTATTTGCAGAACGTAGTGTAGCCAGGTTTTTATATGGAGAGATCAGATTAGAGAGGATGGGGGTATTGTTTGGGTGGTATAAGATCTTTTCAGATCTGCTCAGAGTTAGTGCAGAATGGCACAAAATTCACTGAACCGACCGATATCACCAACATCCTGGCAGACAGGTTCAGTGCAAACTTCACCGCCCCGTCTCACCCCCAAAAGGGCCCATAACCATACCAAAAGAATGTAGAGCCCCTGAAATCACAGACACTCAGGTTAAAACAGTCCTCTCCAAAGCCAAAAACACAGCATCAATGGGACCAGACAGTGTCCCAGGCTGCATCCTACACAAGCTCAAAGATGATCTAACCCCTCACCTAAATACACTGTTCAAACTCAGCCTCTCCACAGGCTACGTACCCATAGAGTGGCGCACAGCAACAGTTATTCCACTCCACAAAGGTGGAGCCACAACAGACCTCGAGAACTATCTCCCTATAAGCCTGACCAGCTTGGTCTGCAAGGCTATGAAGTGCATCATAATGGAACTCATTAACAGAGACATTGGGAACCTCCAAACACTGGACCCTACCCAGTTTGGCTTTGTTAAGAGCAGTTACCAAGGCTATAGATGAGGGAAAGGTGGTCCACACAGCCTACCTAGACCTTGCAAAGGCCTTCAACACCATTCCCCATTCTGGTATTATAGACAAGCTCACCAGCCTGAACATAAAACCCTATGTCACGAGATGGGTTGCAAACTGGCTCATGGGCAGAACCCACATGGTAAGAGTTGTGGGAGCTACGTCTGACTCTAATCTGGTTACAAGTGGCATTCCACAGGGCTCAGTCCTAGGAACCCTCCTGTTCGGCATGTACTTCTCAGAGGTATAGGCAAGCACAGGAGGACTATGGTTGACCAAGTTCGCAGATGACTGCAAACGAGAGGCTATAATTGACTTTCTGGCTGACACAGACATCCTCCAAAAGGATCTCACTTAGACAGATACCTGGTGTCAAAATCATGGTCTCAACCTAATGCCAAAAAGTGCATAGTCATCCCCTTTGGAAAAAACAAAGTACCCACAAACTACCACATAGGTGGTAGTCCCCTAAATATGGAAGACGTAATAAGTGATCTGGGGACCCAAGTAGATAGTAATCTCTCCTTTGATAATCACATTGCCAAAGTGGTTAGAAAATCCTTCTATGTGGCCCACCAATTCACAAAAGGGTTTGCATCCAGATCAAAAGAGGTCATTGTGCCCCTCTACTCATCACTCATCAGACCCATCATAGAGTACAATGCCCCATTTGGGATGTACCTTACAAGACACCTGCAACAGCTGGAAAGACCACAGAAGTACCTCACCAAGAGGATCACTGGCCTCAAACAGATGCTCTATGCAGCTCGGCTAAAGAAACTCCAGCTGTAATCGGTTGCATACTGCCTACTCAGAGGTGATCTCTGCCTGACATGCAAGGCCATGTCCAACCCAGAATTGATGGACGTGTTCCACCTAAAGAAAAGCATATACCCTCGAGCCATATGCTCTAGGGACCTAAACCTCACCACAACAATGAATAGGATGTGCTGGAGGGATATATTCCTGTCCCAGAGACTTCCCATGCTTTGGAACAAGATTCTAATCCACATTAGGCTGAGCTCCTTGCTATCAGTCTTCAAGAGAAACCTTGACGAGTGGATGGGAAACAGAAAGTTTACCCCGGGGATCACTTCAGTGGCTCTGATGGACAGAGGCACAGAGAACTAATCTAAGGGTGTGGTGAAAGCCAACACATTTTGGCTAGGCTTATAAATGCCTTTGGGCAGATATCCTAGTACCTAACTATGAACCTATTACTGACATAAATGTATTTTGCTTATCATCTGCAAAAGCCCTAGATCTGTGGATTCCTAACAGTCCTAAAAAAAGTAAAGACAGAGGTAATAGCAACATCAACACATTTAACAGTATAATAGAGGGTAGTACTTTTAATAATCTATACCTACAGTAACTGCAATATTAACAAGAATGTGGCTGACAACTACTAAATGACCTTAAAACTGCAGTTATCTTAAATGCCACCACTGCAAAAGCAACCTGGCACATGATAAAACTATATATACTATTGCAGAATGAATGTAAGGATCACATAGGTACAAATAAATGGTTTACAGATAAGGCAGTACAGGAAGGCTCTCAGTATTCACCACTTGATTACAATTTAAAGATTCAACAGTGGCCAACAAATAACACTGGTGCTACAAAACAAGGAGAGTTTGTTTATACTTGTTTGTGCCATAACAGATACTCTCTGCTTCTATCCAGTGTATGCACATCGCGACTACATAGTGGGTCCGGTTTGTTCCCCTCCCCATACTTCAGAGCACGGACACTCCAAAAAAATTATAAACTTCAGAAAACTTTTGGACTACTAGTTGATCACCTCCACAGCCACTCTGATTCTATCCAGATGCTTACAACGGCTATTTTCAACTACACTCCACTGAATTTTGTCTTGTAATCCTTTCAGTAGCACTAGCTATTGCTTTGTTAAGAAAATGGGTATTTCTAGTGCATTTTGGTTGAGTTCTGCATTGGTACTGGCAGGTGCACTGTATCCCCCCCCCCATGACTTCCAAGTTATTCTTGCCTTTTTTCTCTTCCCCTACCATAGTCTTTAAATTAGGCTGCATGTAAACTTATTTTGTCTATCTAGTAGAGCATCTCCCTAATCTAAAGTTTCCTAATTTTTGCCTGCTTCTTTTGACTTTTGTATTTCTCAAATGGGCATGCCTTCATTGAAGGTTGTGCATCAGGGCTGGTAACTCGGCACGTAAAAATCCACTGCCAAACATTAGTGGACCGGATTTCCGCTGTGGTGACCCCTAACCAGGATAAGCCGAAAGACACAACAACATTTCTCCTAATTTCTGCCTGCTCCTTTTGAATGTAGGACTCCCTCATATTTTGCTTACCTGTCCTCCTGTTCTCAAGTTTCCCTGATACCTACTGAGTAAATCTTGACATAATAAAAAGAAAATATAAAACAGAAAAATCTACTCTCTGGCTGTAGCTCTATCCCAACTTCAGAGTCACACTCACTGATTATTTTTTCTGGACATTCACGTCTTCTTGGCTCTACCAGTTCTGTTTGCCCTGTGGGCTCACTCCGCTCCCCTATCCTGCCCCCAAATTCCACCCACTCCCACTATCTGTACTTTTATACATTCCCAACTCCTCCCCACACTACTCTAATCACAATTAGCCTCAGCAAAACACCACACACCTATTAAACCTCACACTCACCACTCTACAACCCCTACTACAATACTCTACTCATCAGCAGTCACAATTACTCCATTAGCCCCACTAATCTCTCTCTCCTGTCTGACCTATCTCATAGTTTTCCAACCCTTACCATACCTCACTTACACACTCCACTGCTTCATACCATCATCCTCACTCTTCACTGCTTCATACCATCATGCTCACTCCCCCTCTTACTCATCCATCTCACATGAACTCTTCAGTTCCAACACTACATATCTATTCAAACCTAAACTAATCCACACCCCACCCCCTTCACTCATCTCCAAAATGTCATACCAAAAAATCACTAGTCTCACTCCACCCATACTACACATTCCCACCACACTACTGCACTGTACTCCTCCACCCATTTTCTCTCTCACTTGCCGGTGGCATCCACCCTAATCCTGGACCCACCTCTAACATTAATGTCTCCAATCCCTTCCCTCCACCCGCAAAAGCTAAGTCCATTAACCTCACTACACTTAATGCTCAAAGCCTTAGAAACAAAATCCCTAACCTCTATGCCTGACTCTCTCATAATCATCCCAACATAACCGCCATTTCTGAAACCTGGCTCAAATCCTACATGAAAGATCACAAAATCCTACCACCAGGTTACCAAATCATTCGCAATGACAGAGCCCACAAAAAAAGGAGGTAGAGTAGCTATAGTCTAGTCCTCCTCCCATACCATAACTCCCTACACCAATAAAATTCCAACCTTTGCCAATGCTGAAAGTACAATAGGCATATTAAAAATAAGCAACCAAAAATCCATATGAACTGCTGCCCTCTATATTCCCCCTGGTGATAACATCAGAACACTAGATAACATCCTATCTTGGTTCTCCTCCCACATAAATAACAAAACCTATATCCTTGGTGATGCCAACATCAACTGGACCACTATTAACTCTGATGTCCCTTCCCACATTATCAACCTATACAATTTCTCCCAACTAATTCATTCACCAACCAGACCAAATAAAGATGGTACCTCTGGAACCATCATTGACTGAAACCTAACAGCTCAACCAAATCTAATCACCAAAGCTGGAATAATACCACATCCTCTCAGTGATCACTTACTTGCATTCGCCGACCGGCTCCCATCTCCTCTACAAATACAACACCACTACATTCAAACCCGCAACCCCTCATCTTTCAATCCACAAGCTTTCTCAGAATGCCTAAAGTGCATTGACTGGTCCCATCTAAAAACCCTCCCACTAGATGATGCCGTCTCCTACTTTAACCACTCATTCCTGACCCTCCTCAACCAGCAAGCCCCCCTGAGAACCAAATGCATCAAAACCAATTCCTGCCCATGGTTATCAAAAGAAACTAAACTAGCCATGCAACAAAGGGACAAAAAATGGAAACAGCATCAAAAACATAAAACCCCCAAACTCCCTCTTAGAATTTAAACATCTCTGAAACTCCATAAAAAGCTAATAACTAAAGATCGCAAAGCTCACTACTCCAAACTCCAGTCCTTGCACTCAACAAACCTCAACAAATTCTGGGACTCCATCTCATCAATTCTGCACTCTGGTAATAAAGAAAACCCCTGTCCTAATCCTACCCTCTCCGACCTTGATACAGCCTCTCAGTTCAATTCATTTTTCATAGACTGCATAGCCAAACTATCCACCGCTTTCCCTCTGCTATATAATGTACTATACTTTCCATATTCCAGTTTTCTGGTACTTTCTCCATGAAAAATGGTCCACCTAACCTGCAAAGGGCAAGTAGCTACTTGTTTAATATTTACTTATAAAGAGTTTATTTGACAAAAAAATTATTTTTCTGCAAATGTTCAGTTTACCCAACCTGCAAAAGGGCTAGTAACCGTATGTTTAAATGTAAACTCACTAAAAGCTTATTACATAATGTATTATATTTCTGTAAATGTTTTAATTGTTATGTACAAATCCTTGTTATTCTTTTGTAATATGTAATATGTCATTATAACATGACCTATATACCAAGGACAACAAGAGCAGGCTGCAGATTGTTATCATTATAACATGACGTAAATATACCAGGGAAAACAAGAGCATGCTGCAGGTTGTTATTATTATAACATGACCTATATACCAGGGAGCACAAGAGCATGCTGCAGGTTGTTATCATTATAACAAGCCCTGTATACCAGGGACAACAACAGCATGCTGCAGGATGTTATCATTAAAACATGATCTATATACCAGGGACAACAAGAGCACACTGCAGATTGTTATAATTATAACATGACCTATATACCAGGGACAACAAGACCATGCTACAGATTGATATCATTTATAACATGCCATATATATCAGGGGCAACAAGAGCAGGCTACAGATTGTTATCATTATAACATAACCTATATACCAGGGACCACAAGAGCAGGCTGCATGTTGTTATCATTATAACATGCCCTATATACCAGGGACAAAAAGAGTGTGCTGCAGATTGTTATCATTGTAACATGACCTATATACCAGGGAAACCATGAGCACTCTGCAGATTGTTATCATTATAACATGACCTATATACCAGGGACACCAAGAGCACACTGCAGATTGTTATCATTATAACATGACCTATATACCAGGGACACCAAGAGCACACTGCAGATTGTTATCATTATAACATGATCTATATACCAGGGACAACAAGAGCACACTGCAGATTATCATTATAACATGACCTATATACCAGGAACAACAACAGCATGCTGCAGATTGTTATCATTATAACATGACCTATATATCAGGGACCACAAGAGCATGCTGCAGATTGTTATCATTATAACATGACCTCTATACCAGGGACACCAAGAGCAGGCTGCAGATTGTTATCATTATAACATGACCTATATACCAGGGACAACAAGAGCATGCTGCAGATTGTTATCATTATAAAATGACCTATATACCAGGGACAACAACAGCATGCTGCAGATTGTTATCATTATAACATGACCTATATACCAGGGACACCAAGAGCACGCTGCAGATTGTTATCATTATAACATGACCTATATACCAGGGACACCAAGAGCACACTGCAGATTGTTATCATTATAACATGACCTATATACCAGGGACAACAAGAGCATGCTGCAGATTGTTATCATTATAACATGACCTATATACCAGGGACAACAAGAGCATGCTGCAGATTGTTATCATTATAACATGACCTATATACCAGGGACACAAGAGCATGCTGCAGATTGTTATCATTATAACATGACCTATATACCAGGGACAACAAGAGCATGCTGCAGATTGTTATCATTATAACATGACCTATATACCAGGGACAACAAGAGCATGCTGCAGGTTGTTATCATTATAACATGACCTATATACCAGGGACAACAAGAGCATGCTGCAGGTTGTTATCATTATAACATGACCTATATACCAGGGACAACAAGAGCATGCTGCAGATTGTTATCATTATAACATGACCTATATACCAGGGACAACAAGAGCATGCTGCAGATTGTTATCATTATAACATGACCTATATACCAGGGACAACAAGAGCATGCTGCAGATTGTTATCATTATAACATGACCTATATACCAGGGACAACAAGAGCATGCTGCAGATTGTTATCATTATAACATGACCTATATACCAGGGACAACAAGAGCATGCTGCAGATTGTTATCATTATAACATGACCTATATACCAGGGACCACAAGAGCATGCTGCAGATTGTTATCATTATAACATGACCTATATACCAGGGACAACAAGAGCAGGCTGCAGATTGTTATCATTATAACATGACCTATATACCAGGGACACCAAGAGCATGCTGCAGATTGTTATCATTATAACATGACCTATATATCAGGGACCACAAGAGCAGGATGCAGATTGTTATCATTATAACATGACCTATATACCAGGGACCACAAGAGCATGCTGCAGATTGTTATCATTATAACATGACCTATATACCAGGGACCACAAGAGCAGGCTGCAGATTGTTATCATTATAACATGACCTATATACCAGGGACAACAAGAGCAGGCTGCAGATTGTTATCATTATAACATGACCTATATACCAGGGACAACAAGAGCAGGCTGCAGATTGTTATCATTATAACATGACCTATATACCAGGGACAACAAGAGCATGCTGCAGATTGTTATCATTATAACATGACCTATATACCAGGGACAACAAGAGCAGGCTGCAGATTGTTATCATTATAACATGACCTATATACCAGGGACAACAAGAGCAGGCTGCAGATTGTTATCATTATAACATGACCTATATACCAGGGACAACAAGAGCATGCTGCAGATTATCATTATAACATGACCTATATACCAGGGACAACAAGAGCAGGCTGCAGATTGCTATTATTATAACATGACCTATATACCAGTGACAACTACACCATGCTGCAGATTGCTATCATTATAACATGACATACATATATCAGGGACAACAAAAGCCTGCTGCAGATTGTTATCATTATAACATGACCTATATACCAGGGTCACCAACAGCCCGCTGCAGATTATCATTATAACATGACCTATATACTAGGAACACCAAGAGCACGCTGCAGGTTATCATTATAACATGACCTATATACCAGGGACAGCAAGAGCAGGCTGCAGATTGTTATCATTATAACATAACCTATATACCAGGGTCACCAAGAGCCCGCTGCAGATTATCATTATAACATGACCTATATACCTGGAACAACAAGAACAGGCTGCAGATTGTTATCTTTATAACATGACCTATATACCAGGGACACCAAGAGTACGCTACAGATTATCATTATAACACAACCTATTTAACAGGGACAACAAGAGCAGGCTGCAGATTGTTATCATTATAACATGACCTGTACACCAGGGACACAAAGAGCACGATGCAGATTATCATTATAACATGACCTGTACACCAGGGACACAAAGAGCACGATGCAGATTATCATTATAACACAACCAATATACCAGGTACAACAAGAGCAGGCTGCAGGTTGTTATCATTATATCATGACCTATATAACAGGGACAACAAGAGCATGCTGCAGATTGTTATCATTATAACATGACCTATATATCAGGGACCACAAGAGCATGCTGCAGATTGTTATCATTATAACATGACCTATATACCAGGGACAACAAGAGCATGCTGCAGATTGTTATCATTATAACATGACCTATATACCAGGGACAACAAGAGCATGCTGCAGATTGTTATCATTATAACATGACCTATATACCAGGGACAACAAGAGCAGGCTGCAGATTGTTATCATTATAACATGACCTATATACCAGGGACCACAAGAGCAGGCTGCAGATTGTTATCATTATAACATGCCCTGTATACCAGGGACCACAAGTGCATGCTGCAGGTTATCATTATAACATGACCTATATACCAGGTACAACAAGAGCATGCTGCAGATTATCATTATAACATGACCTATATACCAGGGACACAAGAGCATGCTGCAGATTGTTATCATTATAACATGACCTATATACCAGGGACAACAAGAGCAGGCTGCAGATTGTTATCATTATAACATGACCTATATACCAGGGACAACAAGAGCATGCTGCAGATTGTTATCATTATAACATGACCTATATACCAGGGACAACAAGAGCAGGCTGCAGATTGTTATCATTATAACATGACCTATATACCAGGGACAACAAGAGCATGCTGCAGATTGTTATCATTATAACATGACCTATATACCAGGGACAACAAGAGCATGCTGCAGATTGTTATCATTATAACATGACCTATATACCAGGGACAACAAGAGCAGGCTGCAGATTGTTATCATTATAACATGACCTATATACCAGGGACAACAAGAGCATGCTGCAGGTTATCATTATAACATGACCTATATACCAGGGACACCAAGAGCAGGTTGTTATCATTATAACATGCTGTATATACCAGGGACAACAACAGTGTGCTGCAGGTTGTTATCATTATAACATGACCTATACTAGGGACAACAAGAGTTACTGCAGATTGTTATCATTATAACAGCGACCTATATACCAGGGACACACATACGCTGCAGGTTATCATTATAAGAACCATATACCTGTGGACAAA
>NC_056737.1:1221815269-1221827220 GCF_019279795.1 Protopterus annectens | reverse complement strand
TGTGGCCTGGATATGCATCAATATCCACAGATGTTATAGTGTTAGTGTGGCCTGGATAGCCATCAATAATCACAGATGTTATAGTGTTGAGTGTGGCCTGGATGCATCAATATCCACAGATCGATGTTGAGGGAGTGTTAAAATTAGTGGCTGGATATGCATCCAATATCACGGATGTTATAGATGTTAGTCTTGACTGGAAATGCATCCAATATCCACAGATGTTATAGTGTTAGTGTGGCCTGGATGGTAGTTTTATTCTGCCCAAGATGATGCATTCAGCAGAATTAATAGAGTAAAGATCCAGGCATTAAGTTGAATGGACACTACTTCTAGGTTATGAAGTGGTGATAGCTAAATGATCATTGATAGGTACTTCTGCCGCACCCAGTGTTATTTTCATAAAATAATATTGTATTTTAGTTTTGCACATGTTCAGATATTAATATAAATAAAACACTATTGTTCTTTTTATTTTGTGTTTCATGATCATATTTTGGTTGTCTGTTGTTCAGTTTGCGTTTAAATGTTATTATACAATTACCCCCCATTAATATTCAAAAACGTGCACGCTGATTGGTCAGCATGCACGTTGTAAATCAGAGTTATAGTAAGGGAAAAAGGTCCGGTCGCCCGGACTTTTTCCATTACTATAACTCTTTTTTTTACAGCAACGGAGAACGCAAAATCTCCATTGCTCCACACTGTCTCACTATGTTAAATGAGTGTAACATAGCGAGACAGCTTTAAAAAAAGCAACAGAGATTCTCCATTGCTTTTTTTTAAAGCTGTCTCGCTATGTTAAATGAGTTTAACATAGCGAGACAGTTTGTAAAAAGCAACGGAGATCTTGCTTTCGCCGTTGCTTTTTTTCAAAACTGTCTCGCTTTGTTAAATGGGTTTAACATAGCGAGACAGCTTTAAAAAAAGCAATGGAGAATCTCCGTTGCTTTTTTAAAGCTGTCTCGCTATGTTAAACCCATTTAACATAGCAAAACAGTTTGTAAAAAGCAACGGAGATCTTGCTTTCTCCGTTGCTTTTGCCCACAGCTCTGATGTACTGCGTAGGCATACGCATGCGCAGTACATCAGAACTGCCACAGAATACCAGACAGCTGTGGAAGGGCAGCAAGGAGGCATTATACAATGTCATTATTTAAGAAAAGTAATTATTTTTTTTCTTAAATAATGTCATTGTATAATAGCAATAACCCACTTCTGGGTGTAGGTAATGCTGGATTTACCCACGGTTGGCTTTGTTTGACCACTCGGGCTTCGCCCTCGTGACCAAACCACACCAACCGTGGGTAAATCCAGCATTACCCACACCCAGGCATGGGTTATTGCTATAGTATCTCACAATACCATTGGAGTGGGTGAGGCTACATAATTATGTATGCACCTTTTATGTTAATCAGCGTACAGATTTGTACTTATTTTCCATGGGCCTTTGTCCAGATTTTTGATGTTTGCAAGTTGAGATGTATGTACCTCTCCACATTTTAGAGCAGGATATCTTGACATAATTAATGGGTGTACAATGACCCATAACTAGGAACATATTGCAAATATTGTTACACACATGTATAGAGGCACAGGATTTGTGTTAACACACATTTTGACATCAATTATTTATTGACTTCAATATAAATTACTTGGCAGACAACCATGATTCCTACAATGAATAGACCAAAACAATGATTTTTAAATGTGAGTATTCAAGTATTCAGCAGAAATACTTGCAGCTGAATGCTATGCTGCAGAGTAATGCATGCGTACTTGCTTTTGCAGTTCAGACATGCATTCCCAAGTTCATACAACTGTATGATATAGCAACTAATCTATCACTGTTAATGCTACAATAACAGTACTTTATATAATTATACTTACTTACCACTTAAAAGTCACATCCTGCCCAAACACCTCACATGGGACCTCACATTTGTGGCCCTCTCTTCTGCAGCTGTGGAAAAAGGGATAAAGAAAAGCATTATGAATACCAGTTTCTACCATATTCAGCTTGTATATCTATGAGTAATAAATGCAAAGCATACATACATATCTCTGGGGTGCTCCTTGCCTAACACTCCCTGATCCAGCGATCAAGGGTATTCCCCTTTCTGCAGCACAGGTCTTCATAATGGTGACAATAATGTTCCCCAGTCCAGGGAATGCAAGTTCATAGGTTCATAGGTTCATAGGTGGATACTAGGCTATCTGCCCTAGGGCATTTATAAGCCTAGCCAAAGTGTATTTGGCTTCCGCCTCCCTATTAGATTAGCCTACTGTGCCTCCTTAAAGTAGGTCACAGAAGGTACCCTTTTAAGATTAGTTTACTGTACCTCTGTCTAGCACGGACACAGAAGAGATCCCAGGAGTGAATCTGGTAAGGGCCCTTGCCAAATTATCCCAGCCTTCAGATTTATATTGGGAGCTGGTATAGTTCTCCTGCAGCAGTCGGCACCCATGATCCTTAACCAGGATCCCAATAAAGACCTTGGACTCCTGGACACCACAGCACTGTGCTCTTAAACACACACCCTCTCCAACAAGCCAACAAGCCAACAAAACAAAAAAAGACAAAAAAAAGGAAGCAAATCAAACTCACTGATGTGGGGGATTCTGGCTCCCACCCCCCACCCCCAACTAAATATATCAACTTTGAGATTGCACTACACTGGGGAAAGGGCAAAGTTTACCATGGTGGCCAAATGGTTCTTTTCCCATGGAAATTTTCACTGTTCCGGGTGTTCGATATTTGGCAGTTTCAGCAATGTCATCTCAATGATGTGGGATTCGATGAAGTGGTAATTTGATGGTTTGAAATAGATCTGCTACAGTACAATGCTTTAAAAAATGTAACCCAGCAGTCATCCATCTTCTGTTGAAAATGAAACTCGTGATTCTTCAGTAAAACTGGATTGAATTTAATTCTGAAACACTACTGGAGATTTTTCTCACCGCATGTTAGCAGCAGTACAGAGTGGCAAAATACAGGGAGTTCTACCAGCTCAGACACATAACTAAACAAGGAAATCTATCCCCAAACACTAGAAATTTAACTTAATGTAGACCAAAGGTCCATTTCAGGACTTACCTTGAGTTACAAGCTCTTGGTTTCCGTTAGGTCTCTCCCAATCTGGGAGAGGTACGATATGAGAAATCTCCCTCCATCTGATTGCAAGCTTGATTTTTGTTGTTTACAATAAATTAGATAATTGCATGACAAACACAACATCTTAGAAATGACCCTCAATAAGCAGCATAACCAAATGAATGATAGTCAAGCTACAGTGGTCAGTTACCATTAAACCACAGCCAACCTCTATGGCAAGTTGCATAATCTGGAGTATAGCAAGAGGAGATAACAACAGCAGATTAATTGTCTGAAAAGGAAAATGAGAAAGGCATACCATTACTGAAGTCTAGGAACTTAAGTTAAAGGTACTGTTCTATATGTCATTTGCACCAGTAATAGAAAGGGGCCATTCTTAAAAGGATATTTGACTCTCACTCTCTCTCTCTCTCTTGATATATATATATATATATATATATATATATATATATATATATATATATATATATATATATATATATATATATATATATATATATATATATATATATATATACACACATATATATATATAAATACATATACATATATATTTGAGGCATTAGTTGTTTTTATTAATGTAAAGTTCCTGTGCTTTGCAGTAAAGCAAAGGAAATGAAAGTGGAAAAATCTTTCCACCTGTCCGCAGGTAATGCCGCCAAACCTATCAATCTGCAGGTAATGAAAATAGGAACAGAAGCCCTTGAAAAGTAGGTGCATCCAGTCATACCTCTCAACCTCCCAGTGCAAGAAATCTGGACAAAGGCTAAAATAATGTGGGACAAAAGCCCAAAAATAGGGACAGATTTTACATATTAATAATATAAACTTTGAAATTTGTTAAAATAACATGATTTGTGTTAGCATGCATTTTCTGAAAGACATAAAGTCTAAAACTTAAACGTATGTCATTGTTTATTGACTCTAATCCTTAGTGATTTGCCAGAAAAACATAAACTGTATGCAGAGCAGACAAAAAATATCAGGCTATAACCTGGATATTCTGCAAAAATCTGGACAGTTTAGAAGTGCGTATCTAGTTAAAAACTGAAAGTGTAATTATCTTAAACCATGAATACTAAATAGCATAGAAGGCTTCCCGTTTCCAATAGGAAAATGTGAATACTACTCATAAATACATGTAAGAAACAGAAAGTGACAGAAACAATGAAAACCATGGGCACATTATCAGAGTCAGTGTAAAATCTCTAAACTTTAATAAATTGTATTGCAATGTTCTACGACACAAAGCCATTTCGTTTTCATTCAGAAAATAAGGCAATGTAAGATGTGTGCCCCTTTCTAATTATTGTAATAAGGCGATGTAAGATGTGTGCCCCTTTTTAATTATTGTAATAAGGCGATGTAAGACGTGTGCCCCTTTTTTAATTATTGTAATAAGGCGATGTAAGACGTGTGCCCCTTTTTTAATTATTGTAATAAGGCGATGTAAGACGTGTGCCCCTTTTTAATTATTGTAATAAGGCGATGTAAGATGTGTGCCCCTTTTTAATTATTGTAATAAGGCAATGTAAGATGTGTGCCCCTTTTTAATTATTGTAATAAGGCGATGTAAGACGCGTGCCCCTTTTTAATTATTGTAATAAGGCGATGTAAGACGTGTGCCCCTTTTTAATTATTGTAATAAGGCGATGTAAGACGTGTGCCCTTTTAATTATTGTAATAAGGCGATGTAAGGCGTGTGCCCCTTTTTAATTATTGTAATAAAGTGTAAGGCGTGTGCCCCTTTTTAATTATTGTAATAAGGCGATGTAAGACGTGTGCCCCTTTTTAATTATTGTAATAAGGCGATGTAAGACGTGTGCCCCTTTTTAATTATTGTAATAAGGCGATGTAAGACGTGTGCCCCTTTTTAATTATTGTAATAAGGCGATGTAAGACGTGTGCCCCTTTTTTAATTATTGTAATAAGGCGATGTAAGACGTGTGCCCCTTTTTAATTATTGTAATAAGGCAATGTAAGACGTGTGCCCCTTTTTAATTATTGTTGCCATTACTATGTTGGTCATGTGGTGTGTTTTTGGTATATTACATAGCTTCAAAAAAAAAAATCACGTGATGAGAGGGACTCCTAAAAATTGTGCATATGGGTAAATCATGCCTGAAAATATGGACATACCTCCAAAAAATAGGAACATCTAGCAGGTGTAAATCAGTCCAGAAAATGGAAACATTCATAGACAACTGCGACAGTTGAGTGGTTTGATGGCCACATATATCAAAACAATTTACAGCTGATAATGCAATCACATAAAGCATATGCAGTTTTGCTACAGTTCCACTATACATCAGTGCTGACCACTGAATGGGATGGCTATTCTCAGTTCTTGGTATACCTCTTAAACACTTGAAATCTGGATAAAGTCTAAAATAATGGGGGGGCAAATGCCCAAAATAGGGATAGATTTTTAAATATACCTCTTATAAACTATTCACATGCATTTTCTAAAGGATATGGAGTATGAAACTCAAATGTATGTAATTATTTAATTATTTTGTGATGTCAATACTGCTGGAAAACTACACATTTTGTGAGGAACAGACTAAAGATATGAAGCAAAAATGTGGACGTTCTTTAAAAAGCTGGAGAGTTGAGAGTTATGCTTCTTGGACAATGCAGATGATGCCTGGCCTTTCTCCAAGCAGCACTGTAATGACAGACTTTGCCTGATAAATTCTACTCACTACTTTAAGGCTACTTGCTCCAGAGGTCAAAGCTGTCCTCCTCTTGAGCTAAGATACCTAAAGGGCTAGGGAAGTCTGTTGCTATCTAAAGATCAGGCCCTCATAATTATCTCCCCAGCATATCATCTGCAGACATGCTCCCTTAGTCAAAAGGAAGCTTTGTACCTTTTCTGAGGAAGCCTTTTATATGCCACCCATTTGTAGTTTTCACAGACAGGTTTTACCAAAGTCCAGAACATGAACATGAGTTGGGCTCAAAAAAGAATGGGAAACATATTAACTTTGGTATTGACAAACAAACTGACACAAACCAAAAAATTGATATATATGAATTCCATGCATAAGATTTTCAACCAAGCCACAGTCAGACAACATTGCCAGAAAAAAAAGAAAAAGTCAGAGACAAAAAAAAGCTAATAAATCTCCTCTTTGACAATTTTTTTTCAATACAAACTTAGTGTAAGTGTCCTAACATAGACCCTAAGAAGTCAGGAGCTTAATTAACTTGAGAAATAGATAAGGCATAGTTCTCCCAAACCAGGAATTGTGGGATTTAGTCCCTTCTGGGGTGATATAATCTTCTCTGAGTACTCTGGCAGACATTCAGTGGTAGAATTTTTGCCTTCACAGAGATGAGATTATCCCATTGCATTCCACACTCATTAGGCCAATCGTAGAGTATAATGTCCCCTATGGTTTGTGCCTATCCAAACATTTAACACAACTTAAATCCCCACAGTGCTTTTTTACTAAGAAAATGAAAGGCCTAAATTATAAAAACTATGTGGACTGTCTCAAAGGCTTGTTCCTCTTCTTGGTGTCATACGGGATACTGCAGTACAGTCCCAGCCTTGCTTATAAAGCCTTAGCAGACCATAACTGCCAGACCTATTGCATATTTACAAGTCCAATGGCAGCATAAACACCCATTCAAGAGATCTTGATCTCTTTTGCAACATAAATAAAACATAATGGGGAGGGATAGATATTTATCGCAGAGAATACAACTTCATTGGAATAGTGTTCCTCTACGTGTTAATTAAAGTACTTCTCTTACACTATTCAAATGTAATCTGGAAGAATGGATGGGTAACAACAAATAAATGCACCTGTGAATTATTACCCTTGTCCCTCATGGATCAGATGATTTGCTCATCTATGGGTTTTTCATACTTAAAATACAAGGGCTATAAACTTCATGGGGATGCATGGATAGGCTTCCAAAGGTCTTCATGGATCAATAGCCCAGTAACTACCTATGAACCTATGAAACTATGAAAGGGAGCAAGCCCTCAGCACCTCCCATGTAGGTCTCTGTCCCCTGTACCCCCTAAATTATATATACCAACTGCACAGTCACACCACAAAGGAAAAAGGGGGAACAATCCCCATAAAGCACACTGAAGGCTCTCAAACAACATAACAGAATGCAATGAAAGTAGCAACATTGTTAAATGTTTAGTCCACAGACACTCAGCTACTAATGCTTCACCCACCTGTAACTATGCAATTAAGTGCCAGAGCATTTTTGGTATAGTTAACAAATAGAAAACTTCAGCTTGATTTTATGTTTGCTCAATAAACCAAAATAGTGGAAGAAGCATTCTAGATCCCTTTCTGGAAATGCATCAGTGCTAGTAGTTCCATATCCTCAGAGGGGTATTATCTTAGATTGTTTTGCTACTGAAAAACGTGTTTAGCAAGCCATATGCAAGATTTAGCTACATGATGTGATGTGACTCCCCTACACACAGGAAACTCAGTACTAGTAATATATAGATATAGATATAGATAATTTCCTTAATCACCTCATAGATGTCCTCTTTCTATGATGGTTGTGTCCTATTTTAATAAGAGTGGATTTCAATGTCACACTTGATTCTGTTTTCCGATAGGTCCCTGACATCTGCAGAATGGTGAATCAACAGTCAAAAGGTGCTGAAATGCTTTATTTTAAAACAATGGCCCTGCTGATACATGGCTGCATGATCGTGGTTACATTTATGTCTCCAACGTGTAGCTCACAATGTATACATATATTTCTAGTTCAAAGCTACAGGACATAGACAGTATAAATTGCGTTCCCTGAAACTGTACAGCTCACACAGCTATGCAGCTGCACATTGATTTTAGTTTGGTATGGACACACATCTAAATAGAGGACTATATCATGTTTTTTTTTCATATAAAGAGGCATCCACCCTTGCAGCAAATCTCATGCTGCATTTTATTTAGTTACTTGCACTACAAAGTATGACTACTTTAATTTTATGGGAGTATTTGATGATGGAAATTCCAGCCATTTGCTCAAGTGAGTGAGCCTTGATACATATTGAAGTCGACAAAATGGTTGCTACACTGGAATTTCGCTTGCCTTCAGTGAATGGCTTATGCCAATCTACTGATTTTAAGAATAATAAAACCTATATACAATATTAATATTTGAAAGTTAAGCTGGACAACGAATATAAAGACAAGTCTTGATATAGCTAACTTGTAAACAAAGGCCTACAAGACGAAAACCTGGAATGGACATCACATCCCTGTATTCTTCCCTTATAAGACTGACTATTGAATATGATGCCCCTTTTGGCATGTACCTCACAAAGCACATGCAGCAGCTGGAGAGACCACAGAGACTCCTCACCCAGAGAATCCAGATAGGCTATAAGCCCTGTGCCTCTACTCAGTCTCCTACAGACTCCTCAGAGGTGACCTCAATCTGGCATACAAAGCAATCTCAGACCCTACCCTGATGGGACTGCTGCATATCAGTAAGTCAAGCTCTACTCAAGTAACCCACAAGTGAGACCTCAACTTGAACTGTGACATCAATAGGACTTGTTGGCAGAACAGATTTGTGCCCCAGAGACTCCCCCTTTGTGGAATAGACTCCCTCTCCACATAAACCTGAATACCACATTAAATCTTTTTAAGTGCAACCTGGATAACTAGATGGTGAATGGAAAATACACCCCTGAGATTCCACCTATGTCCCTGATCGACAGTGGCATAGGGTGCTGCCTTGTTGGAACATGGGCTAAATGCTTGGCTAGGGTTGTAAGGGCCTCAGGGCCAATAGCCTCATAACTTCCTATGATCCTATGATCCTATGGACTAGCTTATCTATTTTAAAAAATGGCACAAAATACACACCATAGTTAAGATGTTAAAACAGTATGGATGAGGGCCTATGGCCATGCTTGAACTGCAATGTCTTTATGCCATGAGTCTCTGCACCACCAGCTATGGCTCAGCATCAAAAATTCAGTGGGGACACCAGTCTTTTTTTAATCCCTTAAGTCTTCCAACAGTTCATGTGCCTTTGATCTTCCATTACAATGAGAAAGACACAGTTACTAGGCTGCCTTTAGAAAAGCCTCAAGATCCTGTGGTATCATTGTCCTAGCATATGATGAAGCAAACTTCACTAGTCATTAAACTATCAGAGAAATATCCCCAACTTTGGAGAAGTCCCTTGTGATAATTTTTGTCTAAATCAGGCAAACTCTCAGACAAAGTCACTAATTATGAGCCAGGATTGCTTTTTAATTACAAAACTAAGATTAAGAAATATAGACTGATAGACTGCAGCTTTGACTTAGGTATCGCATTGGTCTGTACCAATGTGGTGCTGAGAGAGGCAGGAGTGTAGTATGGATCACTTGAGAATGGTCATCTCTTTGTTTCAAGCATGAATGACTCTCTGAGTGTTTGGTTAGTTTTCTTTTTGTTTTGAAAGTCAACAAATTTCTATCAAATGTCTCTATCTTCACAACATCATGAAACCTTTTATACCTGTTTCTTGAAAGTATAAAAGCAATCAAGGCTTCATATAAATCTCCCTGAGCTAGCAGTCTTACTAACTCTCCCTCTCTGTTTTCTTCTTTTTGTATAGAGGTACGAGACAGAAGTCCTGCCTGTCCCCTAACCTGTTCTTAACACCAAGACCAGTGCTTAAGCTGCTCTAAAGGGTCACTCATTGAAATGGTGGTCTTCCGATCATTACACTTCAGAAATCTTAATTTATTCAGGACCAGAACAGAAATGCCTTATATTATAAATTATTCAATTCTGTTGCTAGGATGAAAGAGAAATTACTGTACCTGAGAGCTGGCTAAGAAAGCAGTATTGAAAATGTATCTTAATGACCAATGTAACTCATTTCTTGTGGTCACATACCTATATGACACATTTGGGAGATACAATTCACTGTCACATTCTAAAAATGATGTGTTGATCTTAAGATGCAGTGGGATGAGCTACTTATTCTGGTCCATGCTTGGAAAAGTTACGCTTTTCTCTTCTAGATAAAATCCAGGCAGCGGTAATCTTTCTTTTGTCAGTATAGTGTAATATTGCTAGATACTTCACATTACCCCATAACTGTAAGTGGATTCAAAAACTTCAGAAGATGGTGAATAACATTATATGGCATAGTAAGACTGCTAGGATAGATGAACAAGACTTGGATTCCTCATCCCAATAAGGAAGCATGGAGTTCATGGACAGCAGAATTTACAGTGTTTCCTTCATGTCATCTCACTCTTTTTCCATAACATAATGTCTACACTGGTACTCTGGGTTCAGTCGAACTGGTTATAATGCAAATTGCATCTGCCAGTAGGAATAGTAAATGCAATAACATATATACTGTACCACCCAGTATTTGCATACCCAGGTAGATGGGCTTAACTTACTTTAAGCACACCACACCATTTTTCATGCAGAAATGGGCATGTCTTCATATGACTGACACAAAAGCCTCAGAAATGGTAAGCTATAAAGACTTCTTGACATTTCTGTACATTTCTGTTAGCAACACCCATTTCTCACAAGGGGACAGGCTACCACACTCCCACAGCCCCCACTGTGGTATAATAGTGAGAAACAAGACAAAAATAAAGAGGGCAGGCAAGGAACAGAACATAAACAGAGCATAGCCATTTATACTCCAACAACTGTTAAACCAAAAAAAAAATTGAAGAAAGAAGTCAGTGCTAAAAAGGAAATCATTAATGACTTCAATTAGATTGCAACACTTGTGGTGGAGGTGGGGTTCATGGGGGTGGCAGTCTATGATGGATGTGTAGCTGAATAAGTTTTTTTTTTTTTATATTCTTTTATTAATGTATGTAGCAGGAAAACTTCATGAATATGCATGAGGCTGTACTTGCTGCTTCTTCATATTCATAACAAAATGGATGATTATGAGAATGAATTAATGAGGATCAATCATACCTGTCAAGTGCACAGATTTTACACATAATGTCCAGATTTGCCTGATATTTTTGGTCCATTTTTCACAACACTGATTTTCTAGGAAATCACTGGCAAATCATCGAAGACTGAAGTCAGAAAACAATGACAGACATTTGAGTTTCAGACTTTGTACCCTTTAGAAAATTCATGCTATTGCAAAACCTGTTATTCTATCAACTTTCTAAGTTTGTAAGAACGATATTTCAAAATTGTCCCTATTTTTGGGCCTTTGTTTTCCCATTATTTATGTTTTTGTCCAAATTTCTTGTTCTAAGAGGTTGAGAGGTATGCCGCACACGAGTACAGTGTTTGTGTAGGGGGCTTGCTCCTGATCATCTTCTGGGTTACTTGATGCTTGCCTTGATCTATCAGAAAATTATCTAAAAATGATCTGGAAATATTAACAAATGTGGCTCACAAGCTTTCAATGCCTCAACATCTTAACCATTTTTTAATATCAACTGTGACTACTGTCGTCTCTCACTTAGTTCAACTCTCATCTCATATGGTAACATTTTATTTATTATTTTACTCACCTTTGTTTATTGGGAAAGTTAGACTTGGTCCAGGAACCCCTTTTTCAGTGGAGGTCCAAAGAGAGAAGCTCCACATTATGCAAACAATATAATGCAGAAATATAGACCTATATTACAATATACTGTGTCCATTTAAATAAAATGCCATACAGAAAAATACAGTAAAGCATCCAGTGCACATTTGAATAAATTGCAATGTCTCAGTGGTTGTAGAAGTAGATAAGATATTACATAGAGCAAAGGGGGAGTTGTTCATTAAACATATTGCACAGCAAGAGTGCTGGAAGATACAGTAGGGTTCATGTAGTAATTATGCAGTGTGCACTGTAGGGG
>NC_056737.1:1221790269-1221810269 GCF_019279795.1 Protopterus annectens | reverse complement strand
TGAAACCCTTCGTGATGAGGTGGGCTATGTAGAAGGTCTTTCTAACCACTTTGGCAATGTGGTTTTCAAAGGAGAGATTGCTATCAACTTGGGTCCCCAGGTCCCTAATAACTTTCTCTGTACTTAATGGGTTTCCGCCTATGTGGTAATTTGTGGGCACATTGCTTTTGCCAAAGGGTATGACTATACATTTTTTGGCATTTAGCTTTAAACCATGGCACTGGCACCAGTTATCTGTCTCTGTGAGACCTTTTTGAAGGATGTTTGTGTCAGCTGGAGAGTTGATTATGGCACCCAGTTTGCAGTCGTCTGCGAACTTGGTGAGCCATAGTCCTCCCACGTTTGCCTGTACCTCGGAAAAGTATATACTGAACAAGAGTGGTCCCAGGACAGAACCCTGTGGTTCGCCACTTGTGACCGGTTTCGAGTCTGACATGGCTCCAGCAACTCTCACTCTGTGGGTTCTGTCTTTGAGCCAGTTTGTGACCCATCTTGTGACATAGGGGTTTATATTTAAGCTGGATAGCTTATCTATGATGCCCTAGTGGGGTATTGTGTCAAATGCCTTTGCAAGGTCCAGATAGGCTGTGTGGACTACCTTCCCTTCATCTATGGCTTTGGTGACTGTTTCAAAGAAGTCAACCAGGTTCAAAAGGCAGGATCTGCCCTTGACAAAGCCGAACTGGGTAGGATCTAGTGTCTGTAGGTCCCCACTGTCTTTGTTTATGAGCTCCATGATGATCCTCTCCATAGCCTTGCAGACTAAGCTAGTCAGGCTTATGGGGCGATAGTTTCCAGGGTCCGTAGAGGCTCCACCTTTGTGGAGTGGGACCACTGTTGCTGTACGCCATTCTGTGGGCACATATCTTGTAGTGAGGCTGAGATTGTATAGCTGTTTTATTTGAGGGATTAGTTCCTCTTGTAGTTCATGTAGGACGCAACCTGGGACGCCATCTGGTCCCATGGAAGCAGTGTTTTTTGCTTTGGAGAGGCAGCCTTTACCTGAGCATCTGAGATGCTTGGGAGGCAGCCCTCTGCCGGGATAGATACTTGCTCTTTTGGCGGCGACAGCGCGGAGAAGTTTGCACTGAACCTGTCTGCCAGGATATTGGCGATGTCTGTGGGTTCAGTGTATTTTTTGTTGTTTAGAATCAACTCAGAACAAGTCTGGGAGTTGCATCCCAGGTTTCTAACATAACTGAAAAAAGCCTTATGATTGTCTTTGGTGTCCTGTGCAATTTTTCTCTCGAAGCTGGCCTTGGAGGATTTTATGAGGGATCGTAATTTTTTGCTAGTACTGATCAGAGATGCCTTCCCTATTAGGGATTTTGCTCTATCATGTAGTAGCTTCCTCCTTCTGTTGTACAGTTTATTTATGGCAGGGATCCACCAGACTGGATGCCTGCCTTTGGATGACTGGCTCTTGGTTTTGTTTGGGATAGCATGATCCATGCATTCCTGGAGATGTCCGTAGAATGCATTTATATAGGATTCTGCAGTTTGGGCCGTAGTTTCCACTGGCACTGGGGCCTTCTAGTTTGTAGTGTTCCTAATATTTGATCTCTAGGTTTGATCACTATGGATGCCCCATGATACAGACATTTCAGCAAACCAACTAATAGTCAAAGAACTGATATTTCGACACTACACTGAACAGTATTTCTATCTTAATTGACAAAACACTGCTTCAAAATAGCCTTAGCAGAATGAATCATCCTTCACCATTATTCAGGTATTCCATTAACAATAATACATTTAAAATGTCATTCACAGTTTATCTCCCTTTCAAAAACCCATGCTGCTTAGGGTGGAGAAATTCGGGTAATGATTTGTAAATCTGCATCACTTATAGAGAGTCTATAATCTATATTAAAAAGGAATATTCATCAGTAGAATGATTTACTTAGGTTGTTACCAGGCTTATAGAAAAGGAGATCATTAAGATGCCTAACGAAAAATCCCAATTGCCCCAAACTACTGTCAGGTTGAGAGACATGTTCCGGGGCACACAGTGGTTAAATGAGGACTACGGGAATCAAACCCTGTACCCCAAGAACTATAGATAACAATCTTAACTCCTTTGCTAACTTATCAGAACTTAAACAAAACATGTTTATGTTAAAATCAATGACTCAGTGACCAGAAAAGACAGAGACACCACTCCTATTAATTAATCTAGTTTGGAACATAATTTAAAAAACACCCAGGTGTGTAAACATATTAAATACTAAAAAGTTAATTTGGGAAACCAAAACCATAAGTAGGGTGGGATCAGTTGGGCAGCTGCCCAAGCCATTAGCTGTAAGGATTTGCAATCAGCATTTGCCAAAAGAGCACAACTATATCATCATCATACATTTAATAAGCCACTGGTGATATCATAATGTCAGTAATGCATCTGCATAGTAGTTTAGTGTGTCAGTAATTGTAACAAGAACCTGCTTTTTTTGTTTTTTGTTTTGGAAGAGCTAAAAGCTATTCTTTTTTGGTTCTCATGTTCAGATTGAAGGGGTGGAGTTAGTTTGAGGAGTAACCAAGGTACCCAATGATCTAACTTCAACTCTATGGAAAATCTAGTCTTTGCCACATCCTGCTTTATTGGGGAATTAAAACCTCAAAGCTTAAAGATTGTCAATTTCCTGTTGCTGATGTTTCAATACATCAGCACTGAATAGGCTGCTGATTGCATCCTTTTTATTAGTTCACTTGGAATAGAGACAGACAGAGGGTGAGTTTTAATTTTTTCACCTTTTTTCCAAGTTTGTTTAACCTTGAAATTATTTACATGCAAGTTCAGGGAGTTGTAGTTTATCCCTATGTCAGGAGGTATAAAACTCCCTTTGTGTTTTTGTGACTTTAGAGAGGTTTTGTAGCATTAGCAGCATTGTTTTTTTTGAGCTTGTGACCTCCTAAAGTTTTAGACCTTTTATAGGTTCATACATTCATCGGTAAGTACTAGGCTAGCTGCCTGTGTGGGTCATTTTAAGCCTATCCAGTGTCCCCTTTTGTGCTCAAATTAACCTATCCCATTTAGTTAGAGATTGGCCTTCCCATGTTGTGGTTGATAATTATATATTTATCTTAATGAGAATAACTGGGATATCATAAATAATTTGAAGAAGCCCATTCATGGGATAATGCATTTTGGAGCTGCCTCTGTCCATTAGTAGAAGAGGGGACAGTCCTGGTGTAAATTTTCTGTTTCCCATCCATAGATCCAATTTGTGCTTGAATATGGACAGGGCTGACTTTGTTTAACTTAGATGGGAAGTCTATTCCAGAGCAGTGGTATCCTCTGTGAGATATACATGTCCCTCAAAACCATTCTGTCGATACTGCAGAAGATGTTTGTATCCCTAAACTGAGTACTTCTAATGTCATTGAACATATTGGTGTGCATTAAATCCATCTGTATTGGACTGATGGATGACTTATATGCAAGATACAGGTCACCTCTTAGCAGTCTATAGGATACTGAGTATAGTGACAGGGCTATGAGTCAGTCTATGTAGGATGTGTTGTTTAGGTCCTGTATTCAGTTAATAAGGTATCTCTGTGGGCATTCTAGTTGCTGCATGTGCCTGGAGAGATGCATGCCAAAGGGGGCATTACATTCAATGATCGGCCTAATGAAGGCATAGTAAAGGAGACGATGACATCCCTAGATCAAGACATAATTCTTTTGTTTACAAGATGTGCAATACAGAAGGATTTTCTTACAACAATGACACATGCTAGTCAAACGTTAGGTCACTTCCACGTAAGTTCTCAAATCCAAAATATTTTAGTTTTATATAATCAACTGTTGATTAAATGGAATATAATTTGTAAATTCTGTATAACTTATTAAAGATCATGTTCATTCATTGAAATGTCTGTCGAATGTAAGAAAAAATATGATCTGATGTAAAAACTTTTGGCAAGCTTAATGTTGAATTAAAGGTAATTTAAATGTTATCAGTGTGTTGTGATCCATAATACTTCACAGACTTTTTATAAAATAATATATGCTGCAGTTTAAGTCGAAATTGGAGCTCAAAAGCACTTCAGTTCTTAGCTTCACTGCAATACATAACTGACAATCTAGAATAATTAGTGACATGGTTTCAAAAGGTCCAATGTTCTCTGTTATTGCCTAAAATCCAAGTCTTGTAAACCTCAGGTCCCACACCTCACTCCCATGTCATTTTATTTTTTTTTCCTATTATGTGCTTGCCTTGCTACCTTTGTTATAAGCTGTTACCATGACCCGGCTCCAAACAGCCCTGTGTTTAAAATTGTGTTACACATACAATATACATGCTAGGCAGACACTTGTATCATTCAGTTTAACATGCAACATAACCCAAATAACTTTTTTATTATTATTCACTTATTTATTTATTTATTTATTTTTATTTATCAGAAAAGTCCAACTGGGCACAGGTCCCGTTTTCAGTGGAGGTCCGGGGAGAAATGTTCCATTTTACAGAAAGAATAAAAGGCAGTTATAGAAGGTTTACACAATAAATGTACATGCATACATACATACATACAAAGAGTAGTATTGAAATGACAGTTCATGAAAACATGACAGCCAAATGAGGAATACAGTAACATATTAACTAATATCAAGCTTTTCAGAGTCTAGTTACTTTCAAATGGAATCAACTGAAAATAGATATTGAGTAGGAGACAGTGAATTAATTATAGGATGAAGATGGTTACAAATTATGAAAGCGCATTGATGAGGTCCAGTTAAAAGGGAGATATAGATAGTAGTGGAGAGAAGTAGACGATAGACAGGTAGTTAGAAACTGCGAAGAAGTAACTATATTATGGTCAGTTACATAAAAGATATATTCCCTTTTACATAATTGTCAATATTTATTTACAATACTCTAAAAGCAGAGCTAGAATTACATTAAATGGCATGCAAACATTAATGGTGTTAGCAAGAATGCTGCCCTTTATTTGACATGCAACTGAAAAAAAAAACTGTAAAACCAAACAGAATCAGACTAAACCATACAATGCAATTATAATGGTAACTCAGTGATGTGAAAGGAGGTAGTATGTGTCTAACAAAACCTCCTTGGAAGTTGGCATAATGGTTAAGCTGTTTACCTTTCAAACACAAGGTGCAGGGTTTAGTACTCACAATGGGGTTGTTGGCTAAGCTTAAAATAGCCTACAAAGACAGTTAGCCTACAACTAATCTATAAACCTACAAGTGTATGGGGCGCAATAAATACTTACCAGGGATAGTGCCCACAACCCTCCTGGACATGGGCAGTCATTACTAAACTCAATCGTAGGTATTGACTAGCATTTCTATGGTATTACATTGGAATGAAAAGGCTAGGCTTGAAATGGCCTCTGAGTCGATAGCCTAGTAATCTTCTATGATCCTAAAATAAAACCAAAAATTTTGTAGTCTGAAGAAACAAGTACTAGTGCTTGTTAGTAATGTTACACATTTAACAGTAAAGATATGATCATATCCTTCCTAACAAGTCTAAAATTGACACTGTCTCTTTAATAATGTGCTTTCGCTTTTCCACGATGCTTGTCTCTCTGTTTTTTAAATGTGTTTCTGAGTAGTATATCACATTTCTACTGGAAGTGTACAAGTTATGTGTTATTTGGTAATCAAATATTATGCTAAATGGATGTCCAGATTTTTAGTTGGATGTTCCTGCTTTTCAAGCAGCCTTGTTCTTATTCTTGATGTCTGACGGTTGAGAGGCATGTGTCATCTGCCACCATGGCCCAGAGAGACATTACAGTGATTCAATACCACTTGATAAGGTGATATAGCTTGCACACTCCAATGGTGTACTGATGGTAGGGGTCTGCCAGGAGAGCAAAGGTATGAAATAAAACCAGGGAATAATGGTAGTGATCTTCAGGATGAAAGGGTGAGTTTATTTTCAGATCACCTTAACGTTTTTGATCAAAAACTCTTCCGTTGCAGGAAACTGCAACTTGAGACATCTTATTTACGTGAGTGTATCAACAAGCACATTGTCCCGAAGGGGTTGCGCCAGTGGCGTTTCCCAGCTGGGATCATAAGGAACTCTGAGTTCCACAAAGAACTTCTCTGTTTATTTGACAAGCAGGGGATGGATTTTATGGAATGCTTAATCAAATTTTATTCAATGGAAGTATGTGGTTTGCAAGAGGAGCTGATCAAACTTGAGTCACTTTTAAAACAACATGTGGATTTTGTCAGATACAGGTTTGATTATCAGAGGGTGTTGTCCAGCATTGAAACCTCTATTAATAAAATGGTTAGTAACAAAAAACGGAAGATAGATAGGGATATGTCTGATTATCAAAACCATATAGCCTACCCCCCACCCCCATTGGGTCAAGTTGCAGCATGGAGACAGGAACCCATAGAAGAGGAATATTATTGAGAACTTTGATTGTAATGTTAATACCAGTGTTGGCATGGGTGAAAGTGAACCACAACCAGTTCGCAGAAGCAAACGGTTAAGGAATAATGGGGCAAATAACAACTATAATGGCCAGAATGCCAACAACAACGCTCAGATTCCTGACGAGGGGGCGCTTGTGGAAGAGGGTAATCAGGGTTTTCACAGGGTCAACACTACACGAAATGCGTCATCGAACAACAACTATCGTGGATGCAATCAGAGGAAGAAGAGGGGCAATCAGCGGAGACGTTGATTGATGATACAACTGACCCCAATGATGTAGTGACTGTTACACAGAGGCCAACAATTTTGTATAATTCAAATGGAGACTTTAAAATCTATAATTATACAGTTTTAACAATCGATGAAAGTATTGTTAATTTTTTTGCAAAAGGTTTGTCCTTTGTTCCAGACAGAAAATGTAACCTTGTGAATACCATTGTGGACTTAAAATTGTATGTCCGCAAATTAAATCTTACATCTTTACTAGGAAACACCCCTTCTTTACTCAGTACTCACAGGGTTTCTAGTATTTTTAACCCTCCACTCAGCAATACTCTCTATCTCTTTGAGAAAATGTGTGAGTTAGATCTGAGAACTATGGCTGATAGCCAACACTTTCTGTCAGGGAGAAACAGGCGGAAGAAACTGAATGTGAATAATAATGAATTGGCATTCATTCAGTTGCTTAATGAGTGCCAAATTCGTGTTATGGCCCCTGATAAGGGTTGGGGTTTGATTATGATGGACAATTTTGAATATGAAAATAAGATGTTGGAATACCTAAATACAGGTCCCTATATTATTTCAAGTATTAATGAGGTGAACATTGCAACTAAAAAAATCAGGGAATTTTTGGATGATTTATTTTTAGAAGGTACTATGGATCATGATACATTACAATATCTTATCATGCCAGCTCCTAGAATTCCAACTCTTTTTTGGACCCCGAAAATCCACAAAAATTTAGTGGACCCTCCTTTCAGACCAATAGTGGATGGGAGGGGGTCTGTTACATATGCTTCAGCGAAATTGGTTGATAGCATTCTTAAACCATTACTTAAAAAAGAAGTGCAAATTTGCAAGGATTCTTGGAACTTTTTAGAAAACATCAATAAAATTCCTTATGATCCCACCTTTATTTTTCTCACGGTTGATATTAAAGACTTATATACTGTTATCCCACATGAGTTAGGTATCCAGTGGACAGTAGCTTTTATGCTCCGTAAAGGGACATCTAAGGAAAATATGTATTTGGTGGAAACATTGCTGGATATTATACTTAAAAATAATTTTCTAATTTTTAAGGATAATTTCTATCTCCAAACCAGCGGGATAGCTATGGGGTCACCGTTTGGATGCACATTTGCCAATAGCGTCCTAGCAACGTGGGAACATCAATGCCTTTTCCAAAGTGAATTATACCAACAACATATCACTTGGTACACTAGGTACCAAGATGACATGTTCTTTCTATGGAAAGGCCCTTATGAATTTATCCCAGTCTTTATAGAGAAGTTATCTGGCATGACACACTTTCTGGAATTTACTCATTCGGTTAGTTCGGATGAGACAACTTTTCTCGATGTTAGAATAAGTAAAGATGATGTTATGAAGAGATTTAAATCAACCATCTACAGGAAATCTACTTTTTCTAACACTTATTTACATTTTACTAGCTCTCATACTTTACATCAGAAAAAAAGTGTAGTCAAAGGTCAATTCGTCCGGGCAGCTCAAATGGTCTCTGAATCAGTAGACTTTACAACTGAATGTGAGAACATTCAATCCATGTTTTTGGCACGTGGCTACCCTTTTAATTTTGTGGAGGATTTAAAACAAGAAGTGTATACAAAAAGAGAGCCTGGACATTTTAAACCACTCCTTGGAGGAGGAAATATAACTAGTAGAATTGTAGTTGACAATAATTTTTCTAACTTGTCATTTTTTTTCACTTTTTGTACTGATGCCAATGCAATTTTTAATATTGTCCGAAAGAATTGGAGGATCATCTTAGATGACCAGCATTTAGCTAACCTGGTAGGTGAAAGGTCTATTGTAAGTTATAGGCGAGGTCAAAATTTGAAACAGCTGTTAGAATTTAGAAAAACTAAACCTAACAACAAGAATGTTGGGATGAGAAAATGTGGTGCTTGCCAATATTGTAAATATATTTATGTTGGCAACAACATCGAAATGGCTGGGAAAGAATATCGTCTTAATGGAATATTCAATTGTAGTTCTAATAGAGTGGTCTATGCGGCAGTATGTAAAAAATGTTCGGCCTTTTATATAGGCAAAACCGATAGACCACTCAAAAAAAGATTATATGAACATCTTTACGCTATTGAGAAAAGAGATCTAAATAACGCACTGGCAAAACATATTTCCCATAATGAAGATCATGCCTTTCTCTTTTTAGTGCTACAACAAGTACAACCTCAGGTGAGGGGGGGGGTCCCTGGCAAATAGTGTTAGAACAACAGGAAGCTTTGTGGCAGATTCGTACTGCCTCATATACTGTTCCAGGTCTAAATGAGATATTGTCTATCAAATGTTTTCTTAAATTACTGGCTTTAGGTAGATAACAATAATAATTTTTTTAATAATTTTTAAAATATATATACATATTTTGGTATATATATATATATATATATATATATATATATATATATATATATATTGTAAAGTGAAGGGGGGTTTTCAAAGTAGCTAATTTTTTATACATAGTTATACACATTTATACATATTTATATATATACATCCATATAATGATACAATTGAATATTGGGTGTTAGTAATTTTGATATTTTTAACATTAACTACTTTAGTGTAGTTGGTTATGTTATGGCATATAATTTTTGAAAGATAATTTTTGAAAGATAGTTAATTTGAAGGCTTATTTATGTATTTGATATACACCAGTGAAATGGAGTTTGGGGTTTTTTTCATAATCTTATTTCAACATATCTTGCCTGCTTGCTGCTAATCTTTTGGGTTGGATACATTTTATGTATCAAATACATGTATACATTTTATGTATTTTATGCTTGTTAAAAGATTTTTAGAGTTAAGTTAATTAATTGTTTTATTGGTAATAATTAGTTGTGATGTCATAGCAATGTATAGTATTTAATTGTTTGAGATTTTATCAGACTTGTAAAATATTTGTCTGAAGAAGGTTTTCCCTACCGAAAGCGCTCACTGAATACTGAATAAACGGCTATCTGGTTTATATTTGTTCAGCCTTGCAGCTTGCCTTTCTCTCGTGTGGCCGTTTTTTTATTTCCAGGAGAGCAAAGCTACCATCCACATCCAGAGGCTGTCCACCTGGGCTATATATATATATATATATATATATATATATATGTGTCCACTGTAGTCTAGCTTTGGTTCATCCACATCAGGATGTGGTACGAGACTGGTTTTATGAAGGGCTAGGGCATCCCACCAGGGAAACACTCCCAGTTTCATCATTATCCAGGTCCTCTGTAGCAGACTCAGCAGTAGCAGGTCATGACTGTGGTAGCTGCTAAACAAATGTACCATCCAGACCTGCAGTTTAGAGTCACAGTGGGGAAATTTGTCATAAGTGAATCTGTTGCAACAGTGGACTGAATTTATTATGTGAAACACACATCAGCATTTGTTAGTGGAATTAACAATGGAAGGCTACAGGCCTCTACTATGTCATGTTATATGTGACAAACTTAATATCACGTTCTGCTCATACTGAAAAAGACATTTTACCCTGATGTACTATGACAACTGGAACTTCTGCAAGTTAAGATGTAAGAACAACAGATACAACTCAAAGTCCCCCACATACATATTTCATTAGCTGTGTGACAGCTAAGAGATGAATCTGTGTCCTCTTTTTAAAATTTATCATACGCATGCAGAAAATGGCCCAAATGTACAAGGGGACACAATGGGCAGTGTGCAGGCAACATGTGATCATGTCATGTAGTGTAGCCCCACCTCATAATAACTCATTGCAGAAACCAATTTTAAATGTAGTTGACATATTAGATTAGGTGTAACCATTGCCTCCGACTGACATTGAAGATCTACATAGTAGCACGCATCCAGTTTCTAAGCTGACCTTGATAAATACCTGACAGCAGTAAGGTCCGAAACATAAAATAGGATTAGAGAAAATGATAATACTGTCTATTTGCAATAACATTTAGATCATTTTGCCAAACATCTGTTTCCCGTCCATGACAGTCAGCAATGTTACAGGGATACAGGTCATCATCAGGATTCTAGTGATGTCTGTGGTTGAGGACAACACCACAGCTGGGTCATATCATATGTGATATCAAGATTCTTGAAGGAACCATTACAAGGACCCGGTAGGCACTCTCAGAGCTAACAAAGAAAGAGCTAATATATGTCCTTACTCTCCCTCACACACCCTCCAGGAGTTCTCCAGTAGACATTATTACAAGGCTTTTTTCCGATATCTCCTCAGAAAATTATGTCAATTTAATGAGGAATAAAATATGAGCCCATGAGTCACACTTACCATGTGATTTCTCAATTTTGGGACATGTACCCTTTGGATCATATTTTAAACCATTGTCCCTTCTACTTGAGTTGATGGTATCTCAGGTGAACATAAAAGATCCCACAGCATGACAGCAACTATCAAAAAAGTAGGGGTTCTTTATTAATGTTAACAACTTATATACACTATTTATATTATATGCATCATATACATTATTTACAGTTATTTACATTTTGCATTTACTACATAATGCAGTTTCATATACTCCAATTACCCCCACCATTTTTCACACAACCAAAAATAAATCTTCTTCAAAAATTCAGATAATAACTGTCTCCCTTTTATTTCATACAGTCTCTCATTCCATATTGTTCACAGAATATAAAATAACGTTTAATCAATTCCTTTCACTTTTTGTTATATCTTCTACACTTTTAAAATCTTTCAATATCTTATTTTCACACAGTTTCTCCCACAATTCTCTCACCATCATACACTTCAAAAAACATGTTCTGTCATTTCAACTTCCCCACAACAATGACATGCACTCTTTCAAATCCTATTGTAGGACATACTTGCTTTGAAAGGTAATTCAGTTATTGTCAGTCCCCACATAAAATCCTTGGATTCATAAATTCTTTTATACCATAGATCCTTGTTTTAATTGCATTTTTTTTTATTTTCTAAATGCTTCCAAGGAAAAATATAATAGTTTTCACTAATTATATTTAAATACCATACTTTTCTGTTTTTTTCCTACATTTTCTATATTCAGTTTCCACACTAAAATTTTATTCAGATACTCTTTTATATCATCATTTACATAATTCTTCCAACTTTTCCCAAATCTTATTATATCCCAAACATCTTTATATTTGATTTCTATCATGACATCTACTAAATTCCTGTTTTCCTCTTTTAACACTACCAAAGCTTTATAAAGATTCAGAGAAGTTGCATGTGTTGCTCATCTTGACTTTCTAAATAAGACAATGAGGCTGGGTGTTCATTTAAGTGGTGTATTGCGCACAAACACATCAGGATATGACTAGAACATTAAACGTAAATGAACTAACTAACTGACTGACTGCTACACACATATATGCTTTCACACTGGTTGCTGACTCAAAATGGCCCTCTTACTTGCACGTGCTCAGTACTTATATGCACATGCTCACTAACTGCAAAGCTACTTAAAGGTACATCACACATTCTGATCTACATCCTTCCTGTTACGACTAATCTGTCTCGCAATGACAATGACAATTGAATAGGCATGCAAATTATACAGACAATAACAACAATCATGTCCAGGTTGCCATGTACCTAGGAATAGGTCTTGAGATACAACCTGACCTCATAATGTAATAGTTAGAACTGGGTTAAGCAAGAGGACAGTCACTAGGGAATATTCTACTTCAAGACTTTCAGAGATACTTTCAGGAACAAGAACACTGGACCAATCACTCTGAAAAATAGAGTCTCCATTACAGGCAAGATGCTGTAACACTGGCTCGGACACCAGTAATTAATATTTCCCTGAAGTTCCACAATGTACAGTCTCAGTTCTTCACACAAATGTTTCACAATTTCAATCTGAGGAAATCATCTTGCTGTCTGCATCCTCATTACCTCTTCTTCTTTTAACAGACTTACAGGTTTGCTGGTCTTATCATAGTAGGACTTTTGGGACCAAAGCTTTTTTAGAAGTTGAGCTTTTACTGCTTTGCTATTTTTGGCACATGGAACCAACAAATTCTCACTGAATGGTAGTGTGGTTCTGGCTTGTCTCAACATAAGTCTCTGGGCAGGTGAACCAATTAAGTTATCACAAGGAATTTTTATGAGATTAAGCAAGTTTAGAAACACATCAGTAGTTTCTTGTTTGGATTTCTCTAACAGTTATTTTGTACTTTGAACTGCATGTTCAGCCAAATGTTTGACTGCAGGTATTCAACACTACTCATGATATGACCAAAGTACTATATTTCAGCAACTCTTTGACATGTAAACTGTGCACCATTTTCAGAAATAACTTTGTGCGGACTACCATGTACAGAGAAATGTGCCACAGGGGTCAGTGCTAGGCCCCCTGTTGTTTGGTATATACTTCTCAGAGGTTCAGGTCAAAACTGAAGGTTGTGGCTGGCAAAGTTTGCAGATGACTGGATACTAGGTGCAATCACTGAATCCCCAAATGATGTTAGTATACTCTGGGAAGGTCTCATACAGACCAATGACTGTTGTGTTAGTCACAGTCTCAAACGCAATGCAAAGAAATGCATCATTATTCCCTTCAGCACAAAAAATGCCCCTTCACACTATCAGACCAACAACAATACCCTAAGTACCCATGAAGTGGTAAGAGACCTGGGATCTCAGGTTGATCGTGACCATAACTTCGACCAACATGTGTCTACCATTGTAAGGAAAGCTTTCCATGTAGCTCACATGATTAGAAAAGGCATCGCCTCAAGAGAAAAAGAAGTTATAACCCCGAATACTCTGCACTCATCCAGCCCATAATTGAGTATAATGCCTTATTCAGTATCTACTGTACTAAGCAATTGCAGAAATTAGAGAGACCTCAGAGGTTTCTAACAAAGAAGATCAAGGGGCTCCAGCATCTGCCTTACACAGACCAACTAAAGGCCTTGTCACTATACTCCATATCGTATAGACTTCTTAGGGGAGACTTATACCTGGCCTACAGAGCAAACCAAGACCCAAACCTAGACTTGCTGGAGGGACAGATTTATCTCCCAGTGACTGCCATATCTTTGGAACAGGCTACCAATTCATGTGAAATGCAGCACCTATATGACACTGTTCAAGAGGAACCTGGATGAGTGGATGGGACACTGTAAATTCTTACCAGGGATAGTGCCCACAACCCTCATGGACATGGGCAGGCACACTAAATGTAATCTTGGACATTGACCAGTACCGCTACTGTTATTACATTGGGATTCCATCCATTCCTGCGACTTTTCCATATTCAATTCTTTTAAAATTTAATTAAGTTCTTCCACATTTTTATTTTTCTTCATTATCTAATTTTCTTCCTTAATTTTTTTAAATTTTCCATATCTGCCTCTCTTTTATCCCCTCTTTTAAATGTATTTTATATACTCCTTTATTATTTCAAATGTTTTTCCTGTGTAGTCACCTTTTCTCCTTCATTATTTTTGAACTCCCTTATTACACTCACATTTTTTTCTCACTATCCTGCTCAAATATGGAACTATTTCTTTTTTTTCTGTTGTAAGAAATATTTCCGTTTATATAACATTTTTAATCTTCTGATTCATTTCATATATCATTTTCTCTCTTTCTCTCTTTCAAAACCTTGTATTAACACCTCACTAAACACTTCCTGACTTAATAGCTTATATTTCTGCTTTTCTTTCCTTCTGCTTACTGCCTGACAATCTAAAAAACATTTTTTATATTTTTCTTTAAAGCTTATCAACCAGTCTGTCCAATCTTCATAGAAAATTCTCATTTCTACATGATATATTGTAAGTCCAATATTTATTATCCCATAAATATACTTTCCACGTCATTATTTTATATACCTTTATATACCTTCCTAACATCATTCCCTTCTTTCTTTCTTTTCCTTAAATCGCAATTACTCCTACATAATTTAAGATTTTTTTTAACATTTCCTCTCTTTCTTTTTAGAATATATGCATAAATTGCAATATTCCTATACACGTCTTTTTTATACCTTATATCTAACACTGTTATTCTACCTAATTTCAGTATAGTGTAATCTAGGATATTTACTATTTCATTACATAATACACCAATCCCTGAACATGTATCTTTTCCCATAGTCCAGACAATGTTTTTATCCCATAGCTCTTCTATCTGTAGCCTTTCTTCTTCTAATATTCTCATGTCCTCTAAAATAAGAAATAATAATAAAATAAGTACATAATAAAATAAGTACATGCGTATCAAGTAACACACATAATTCTAAAACACCTAACATTCTTTTAATATTCTTCGTACTTTATAGATTACATTTTTGGCTTCTTACACGTTTGTTGTCTCCTTCCATCTTATTCATTTATTTTTTTATTTTCTTTCACAATCCTACTTTTATATTTCCTTTTAATATCTTTCCCTGTTTTCCCTTTTGAATTATTTTTCCTTTCATTATTTCCAGTTTATAGCCTCTTCTTCACTCCTTCCATGTATAAATTCATTACCTTCATTAATTTTCATTTTCCTTATATATTATCCTGTTCTTCATGTTCATGTTGTACATTGTTTCTATATTATACAGAAATTATTGTATTTGCTCTTTTTCTTTCACTTGTATCTGCTCATCACAATCTTCCCAAGCGTGTCCTGTTTTCCCACATTTTTTACACATTAAATCACATCTTCTTTTTGCTTCATGCCTATCTTTCTTTATCACAAATACTAATTAAGTGATCATCCTTTCCATAAAAGAACATGTTTTGACTAACCCCTTTATCTACCAAAACCTCTGTTACCTTTGGCATTTATTGCACTGGGAATATGCATAATTTTATCATTTTCCATTTTCAAAATCACTCCACAGTCCTATCCTCCAGTCCATAAACCTCAATCATCATATATTGTTGCAGTATCTATAATTCATTGCATCATCTTTAAACAGTCCTTTAATGCTTCTTTATCAACTTTAATTCAAAATTGTTCAACAATCTTTTTTGTTTGTTTCTCTTAAATGTCTGAACTATATAGGAGTTCCAAGGATTACAGTCTTTTTTATTTAACTTCTCTAAAAAAACTTTTCATATACTGCCCTGTCTTGAACAAAATGTCACAAGTCTTTATTAAGATGTATAAAGGCTCCTGCCTCTTTAGGTGAAGTTCCCAAAGCTGCAATCATTGTATCCCATATACTGCTCAAGTTCTTTCTTCTTTACTACTAAGCCACATGACAAATTTCTTTTTCACCATCTCTCTTTCTCCTTCTTCTCACTTCTTCCCTTCTTTTACCATTCATGCATATGAGTTTTTTCTTTTTTATGATTCTCTCACCACTTCCTCTTGTATTTTATCCATGATTTCACTTCATTTGCTGATTTGCACTGGCCCATCGTTTCTTTCAGATATTCATCCCATAACTCTCCCGAATGGAGGGTTGTAATTATAGATTCCATTCTCAACCCATTGAACAGTCCCTTTTGGAACATGAATTCAGAGTCCTGTGAAGGTTTGATAACCTTCACTTCGCTATCCTCCTTCGTTTCACCCTTCTCCGCTGCCCTTGCTAACTCATCTGATCTTCCAACCACATTTTCTTTCAATAACTGATAGCTTTCTGATGCAGCTTTCTGATGCCACTACCTTCTCCAAATACTTTTCTTCCACTTGCCACTCACTGACCTCTTCATGCTCACTCAGCATATCCATCTTTCTTCGACCTTCTTTGAGCCTCCTATGCACTCAGAATGGAAGCCGGACGTATAACAGTGAAATGGGTCCCTATTTGCAAAGAGTAGGGGAAGTTCATCTGTGCCTTGGACAAATATCCCCCTAATAGTTGAAATATACTCTCGGATTTCTCCTGAAAAGAGGTTATTGGCCAAGTGGGACTAACCCAGTCAACAAACTATAAATCAGTCAATCAATAATTAAAAAGTAGCAAGATATGCAAACTCATACAGGATTCCTGCATGTGGTCATAGACACAAGCTGCCAGAGGTGAACATATTCAGCAAGCTCCACTTTATGTTACAGTTACACAACAGCAAAATAGAGCTATTCAAAGACATTCATGGAATATGACCTAACTAACTTATGCATTGTTCCATCATGTATAAAATAATGTTGTTTTAGGGGGTCAGCACCTTTTTGTATACTAAGTCATGCAGATCTGAGAAGTTATATTGAATATCTGAGCAACAGTTATAGGAGAGATAGCATAATTTTCTGGTCCTATAAGCAGCTCTGAGGAGGAACACAGTACTACAAAGATTGTGTGATCAGCTGCTTTTGTCTACCTTCCTAATGATATGCATCCTTCATGGGATCATAGGATCACAGGGGGTTACTAGGCTAATGGCCTAAGATCCTTTTAAGCCTAGCCATTCATGTCCCAATTTTGCCACTTCTCAATGCCTAAGAGCTAGAATGGCTTTGGTATATGTCTGTGCTTTAGGGCATCTACAAACTACCCTATCCTTAAGGGCCACTGTCAACAAGCCAGGGGTGAATTTTTGATTTCCCATCCATTGGTCCAAATCATGTTTGAATAGGTTTAGGGAAGAGTTCTGTTTCCCATGTATGAGGAGTCTGTTCCAGAGAAGATGTACTCTCTGAGACACATAGCTGTACCTCCAACATGGGTTGTTTATTTCACTGACAAATTTTAGATCCTTCAATGGGGCAATTCTAGTGCTGATTATTTTGTGAATGTGTAGCAGATCCATCAGGGCTGGATCAGAGAATGCCATGTAGGTTAGGCATAGATCACCCCTCAGTAGTCTGTAAGAGGCCAAGTACAGGGACAGGGTTTGAAGCTGTCCACATAAGACATATTATTTACACCTTGTATTCTTTTAGCGAGGAGCCTCTGTAGTCACTGCAGCTGTTGCAAATGCCTGGTCAGGTATATGCTGAAGGGTGCATGGTACTTGATTACTGATCTAATGAAGGTTCAGTACAGTAAGACTACGCACCATTACTTGTAAGGTGTCCACACAGTAGGATTTTCTCACTAGCAAGGACACATGGTGATCAAAATTCAGGTTCCTATCAACCAGAGTTCAGAAGTCCATTACCAATGGGCTACTCTTAGGGAAGTGTTATCAGTGCTGTAATTTGCAGGAGTGGTCATCTTCCCAAAGTGTATAATTATGCATTTTTTTTGCACTGAGTTTGTTTTAGGCAATGGTTCTTGCACCAATTATTTGTCTGTGTCAAGCCCTCCTAGAGGATAGCTACATCTTTGGGAGATTCAAAGATTGTACCCAACTTTCAGTCATCAGCAGATTTGGTCAGCTAATGGCCCTCTACATTTACCTTGACTTCAGAGAACTATGTTCCAAACAGGAGAGGTCCCAGTACCAAGCCCTGTGGGACACCACTAGCAACAGGCCTCTTGGTGATGGTAGATTTTCCCACCCTAACTTCATGTATCCTATCTGTATGAACAATTTGGATATCCATTGGGTGACACTGGGATTTATGCCTAAATATGGGAGTTTGTATATAATAGCTGAGTGAAGTATTGTGTCAAATGGTAGTCAGTATGTACCATTTTGCCCTTATGTGTGGCTCTAGTCACCTTCTTGAAGAAGTTCACCAAGTTAAGTAGGCACTACCTGCCCTTGATGAAACCAAATTGGGATGGCTACAGAGTTTCTATGTCGTTGTTTATCAGGTTTCCAATTATTCTTTACATGGCTTTGCATATAAAATAGGTAGATTTATGGGTCTGTAGCTCTCTGGATCTGTTGTTGGTCTATCTTTGTGTAGAGAGATGACCAGTGCATTCCTCAATTCCCTAGGGATAAAGTCTGTCTGAAGGCTGTGGTTAAATAGAGATTCTAGTGGGCTTGCCAGGTCATGTTTCAAGCTATTTAGGGTGCATCCTGGGATATTATCATGACTCACTGATGCAGTGTTTTTAGTTTTGGGGAATGCAGTGATTTCCTGTTCTTTAGTGATAGTTAGGGGAGAAATGGTAGAAGGTATTTTTTAGATGGGGGGGACTGGGAGTGATGCGGGTGAAAGTACTGAAGCTAAATTTATTGGTCAGCAAATTTGCTATATGCTCTGGTTAGGTACAGGGAATCTGAAGAAGTTCTGTTAAACAGGATGAAAGCACTAATTCCAAATTCTAAGTGAGAATTAAACTGCTTTTTTATTTTAAAGGGAGTCTTTATTGTCTTTTGAATCATTCAGCCAGATTTGCAGAGTGACGTTGTGATAGGTATAGGGAGTACCATTTACTGTTATCTCAGCATACTGTTTGTTGTTCCCTTTAAGGATAAATACGGAACTTAAAAATGCTTTATGCTGATCCTGAGGCTATTTTTGCCTTGTGGTTGGCTTTGGTGGTCTTTATTAGTCCCCTGAGTTGCTTGTAATGAGGGATTTTTTTTTGTCCTTTGGTAATAGCTTTTACTATGTTTGTTCAGAATTTTTTTTTTTTGTTGCTGTATAACCTATTTATACTGGAGGTCCCCCAAGGGTCTTGTTTTAGGAGTTTGTCCTAAGTTTATTTTGGTTTGATACTGCTGTTTCTCTGCAGTTGTTTACATGCTTGTTCAGGATTTCCAAAGCACGCATAGATCACTATATTCTCTGAGTTTGGGGGGACTAATAATTTAGCTATGTCATCACTTAATAGGAGGTTGTTAGTCTTGGAAAAGTTCTTATTGGTTATGGGGTTTGTTGGGAGCTCAGCCTTTGTATTTATTTCAAGGGTGACCACTTTGTGATCTGATCTGAACAGTGAGGACATTACATAAGGTGGGGGGTGCAACATTTTCTCATATTTGTGAGTACCAAATCCAGGATATTTGCAGCCATAGCAGATGTGCAGATTAGCTGCCCCAGGGTGTTTGCATTGAAAAAAATTTAGGAATCCTTGAGCTGCATGTTAGTGATTGTACAACTATCCCAGTTTATGGTGGGATAGTTGAAATCACCTACAAATACAGTGTTGGGCTTAATTTTGAGTGACTCCAGCATGTTCAAGTACACGGTATGGTTATCCTGGGCCATAGACGAGGACCTATAGCTAGCAAGGATATGGTACTAGACTTTAACTAAGGTTAGTTAGACATAGAGTAGCTCAAGCATGTTATATTGTCTGACTAATCATGAGGTGTGCTTACTTTTTATGTAGGTTGATACACCTCTGCCTCTTGTCCCTTCTTGTATGGTAGCTGGCCTAAAAGTATGGAAGGCAATATAGCCTTGTACTGCCAGGGTGCTTTCAGTGGCTTTAAACTGTGTGTCAGTAACTGCACAGATGTCAATACCCTCCAGGGTGAAGAAAGTTTCTTTCTAGCATTGAGAAGAAACACTAGTAGTTGATTTTGCATAGA
>NC_056737.1:1221747769-1221785269 GCF_019279795.1 Protopterus annectens | reverse complement strand
TTTAAAAGCATATAAATAGTCACAGTTATTACTGTTAGACCAATCACAGCTCACATATTGCTTAACCACTCTCTTAAAGGCACCTAACCTTCATACAGATTTACCACTAATAAAATGGTATAATACAATTTATACAACTGTCAGCATAATATAAAAAGTAAAAATAAACATAATATAATAAACTTAGTGTGCTCTGCACTTATTACATACTATATTAAAAAACATATGCAATATTTAAAACCAGGCAATTTCCTACTAAAGAGAAAAGCACATCAATGCCTAAGACTCTTTAACTTAAGAATGCTACTTATAGAGCATGTTTCATTCAGCCCAGGATAGTTATAGGCATTTAACTTAATCTGCCAAACTAATTCTAACTCTTCCAAGCGTAGGGACGCTGGGCCACCTCTTGCATCCGTGTTCACTTGGTCTATGACTGAAAATAATCAATATAATGCTTTGGCTAAACACGCCCAGTCCTATATGGACCACAGATTTACATTTTCAGTCATAGACATAAAAGTGCTGAAGAGGGTGATTGATAAAGGAATACAGAGAGTAGGAGAAAGTAAAATGGGAGAGGAGCAGTTCACTTTCAAATCAGGATGCAGCAGAACCAACCCAATGGCTGCAGTGAGATAAATAGTTGAGAAGAAACCAGAGATAAGGAAAGAGTCCATCTGGGCACTCCTAGACTTGGAGAAAGCATATGCCAATATCCCAAGAAAGCAGATTTGGGCAGTCCTTTGATGGTTCAAAGTCCCAGAAGCATAGGTAGAATTAGTTCAGGCTATGTATAAGGACCTAATTATACAAGTACAAACAGTGTTCTGACTGACAGGGGTGTTCCTAGTTGGAGAGGGTGTGTATCAGGGCTCAGCTCAGAGCTTGCTGATGTTCCTACTGGTGATGAGCTAAATTAGTAAACATGTAGATATGCAGCGTTACAGGCAGACTCTGCAATAATGTTAACAAATAGTAGGGAAACTGACAGCAAAACTGAATGCACATAGAATGAAACTGAGTATAGCTAAGATGGTTGTAATGGCAGCAAAAGTTAAAAATCAAAAGAAGATGAAAATTGAATAAGAAGAAAGGAAAATAGTGCAACACGGTAACAGCTTCTAGTGTTGGGGGGGTGAAGAAGGGTTGTCAAAGCTAGACTCAGCGGGGCTGCAGCCAAGTAGCACAGAGTGTCAGGGGTAGTGTATGAGACAAGAATACCAAAGAAGATGAAAAATAAGGAGTGTAAAATAATAACGAGACCAGCAGTACTGTAGGGTGCAGGAACATGGGCAGTGAAGGCAGAGCACCTGAGGGAAATAGAAATGATGTGGGTGACGTATCAGAGATATGTGGTAAGATGCACATTGTGGGGCAGATGAAGAAATAAGCACATCAAAGCAGAAGCCCGGCTAGCTCCAATTGCAGGAAAGGTCAGCGGGAACAGATGACACTGGTTCAGGTACAAGTGCAGAAAATCAGAAAACAATCTGGTGAAGAAGATTTCAGAAAGACAGGAGGAAGGTAAAAGGGAATCTCCAGCAAAGAGATGGATGGACTGTTTGCAAGAGGACTTGCAGCCATCAGGCATGACTGCCAAAGAACGTAAGAGAGTGGCATTGAATTCAAAGAAATGGCAACAGCTGATGCGACCCACTAACCCCATGCAAAAATAAATAAATAAATAAATGGGTAAAAGGAAATTGATAATTATGATGAAGACAATTTTAGAAAAAGATTAAGGAAGCATAAGTGATACCACACAATCAAACATAAATTACGAACCTACCTACCTACTTCAGTAAATTTCCACATCTGTGCAATTATCACCCATGAAATTCAGTCAGTTATTTTAATAACCCTTTTCTCTTCCACAGGCCTGCTTAAGAATACTGCTCATTAATATTGTTAGACTGAAAAAAATTCAGGTGTTATAACTGCACCTGTTCCAACAAGGTGAACAAGTATTTTTTTTTGTTAATGACAGTTAATATGATAATCCTGAAAGGATATTTCAAGGTATCTCTCAAAGCATATAAAGAACAAAGACTCACACACATTTGATAGGTGCAAAAAAGCATATGCAGTCTGCTTTATGTTCACGATTACAGCACAGCATAGATGCACATAAAAATATGATTAAAGCTGCTCCGCAAGATTCAGTAATTGTTGCAAATAAAAGCATATTAAAGCTTTGACTTGCCATTATCAGCAAGAATAAAATGAGTAGGAAACTTAATAAAAATTACCCAGTTTTTGCAGTGTCATCAGCAATAGCTTATAATGTTAGGCTACAGAGGGAAATTAAGCCGTGTGTGCTTTGGTTCATGTTATCAGCTGCACTTTGAGCAGTGATACCACTAACATGCATATTAACATGTTGCATCATAAAGTGCTCCTGCATTTCATTAATCAAGTGCTCGCACGGCTGATTAGTCTGTACAAGATTTAAATTGCTATGAAAATTTATCATTCATAGCCATGATCTCCATTTACATATATGCTAATTATGGTAAATCTAATCTTCCCTTTTTTCCGCATACTCTCAGGCGCATACTAAAAAGAAGTGGTCATCACAGAAACTGACTACTTGATTATTACAATTTGAACTTTCTTCTCTCCAGTACCTCTAGCTTGAGTGCTCAAATCTAGCATGCAAATATTTCAACTGAAATCCAGAATGAAGAATAAAAATGTCTTTCTAGAACTACTTAGGGTTAGCAAAACACAAAGTGCAGACGTATTCTAGTAATGCTCAGAATTTGATTTAAAATGTGGTTTTTAAAACATGTTTATCTAAGACAGTATTAGCTGAATTCTGCTAATAGAGGGCTTTAGCACACACCTGTCTGACAGCACTGTGAAAAGGTATGCTCTGTATTCTGTATGTAAAAAATGATACAAGATCTGCTAACTAAAACAAGTTTCCATTATTCGTTCTGTCTGATAAATAAGAAAATGTGCATTCATACATTTTTGTTACTGTAAAATAATGGATTTCTGAATGATAATATGTCAAAAGAATGGAATGCTGAGGAAACAAGCGGTAAAATGATATCACTATAAATAAAATAATCAGATAGCTAGTTACTGTCTGGTATTCAGTAGGAACATTTATGAAATGTACACACACAAGCACACACGCACACACACACACACACACACACACACACACACACACACACACACACACACACACACACACGCACATGCACACGCACACACACACACACACACACAGACATGTACGTGCACACACACAGACACCTTACATTACATTGCAAATTGATTGATAAATGCATTTACTAAATTCAAAATTTGAAAATGTTATGCACCTGACAGAACAAAGTAATAACAATAAATTGAATTTAAGTGGTTCTCAACAAGCCATGCTATAGTTATATTAAGTAAATATATTTATGCTCAGTGAATTATTTTGCCCTGCTATACTTTATAAATCATGAATTGTACAATTCATATTTTGAATTTACAGTTTATTAGGACTTTTTCCGAAATATTTTTGTTGTACTTTTAGCCTCTTAAACTGCCAAGTGATCAATGTTTTCAACATTTTTTAAAATATTTATTGGATCCCCTTGGCCAGGATTTAACGATTTCAACATATGCACATTAGAGTCACAATGTACATTGTGAGTAGATATGCAAATGTGGGTAAATGCTCTTCCTTGTAAAGCAATGCAATTTTCTGTGGTTTAGTGCTAATTGTACTGAATTTTAAATATTCCTTTTTAGATCATGAGCAGGATTTACTGCATTGCCCATCACAAATTAGCAGAAGTTGCATCAATAAGTATGTGTGAATCAGAGCAACAAGGTGGCCATGCAAAAGTAAAGCTAGCACAGTGTGCAGCACAAGAAACAGATGCTCTGTGTGATGGCACACATTTATTCAGAGCACCAGAGAAGCTAGCATGATGTGCAGCGCGTGAAGCAGGTGCACTGTGTGATGGCACACATTTATTAGGATGATAACAAGAGACACTGATTTTCTTGAAGAATGTAATTTATTGGAAAGATTTTTCCTGCAGAGAGGGTACCCTAATGAATCTATTCGCGAAATTGCCATGGAGGTTAAGAATAAAAGATGGGGACGTATATACATTCCCCTTTTAGGGGGGTCAGTGGTTGAAAGTAATCACTCAAGTGTAGAAGCATCAAGTCAAATTAGGTTATCGTACCTTTGTAGTTTCATTACTTGTTTTAATTTAGATGCTCAAGATATCAAAAACATTTTACTTAAAAATTGGCATTTATTAGCCACGGACAGCAATTTAAGATGTCTATTGCCTGATAAACCAAAGGTAATTTATAAAAGAGGGTTGAATTTTAAAGAAATTTTGCAAATTAAGAACTGCAATTTACTAGTAAATGCTGGAATGTTTAAATGTAATATGTGTAACTATTGTAAGTTTGTTGAAGAAGGCTGCACCTTTACAATAAGGAATTATACTTACAGAATTAAGAATAGATTTAATTGTAGTAGCCGGCAATTAGTGTATATGGCTAAATGTGTAAAGTGTGCAGCTTTCTATACTGGTAAAACTGATAGAAAGTTACACAAAAGGATTTATGAACATATATACAGTATTAATAAGGTGAAGTTAGAAAATGCACTTGCCAGGCATTGCCATGCAAATGAGGGTCATTTCTTTAAATTTAAAGCAATTGACCAGGTACCTGATGACCCTAGGGGAGGTTATGCACCCTTAAAATTGGAGAGAAAACAGCTTATATGGCAATTGCAAACAAATGCCAATCAGTTTCCTGGTATTAATGAAATGACCTCTATCAAATGTATTTTAAGGCTTAAGAACTTGGAGAGGTAATTAGTGTCCTCTTCGAATCATAACATTGTAGATAAGAATTTGTTAGATATTCAGTTTTAATATATGTGTTACAATATTTACACACAGTTGGGTTTTTTTTTTATTACATTCCAATGGTTGATACCCAATTATATTTACCTATACTTACTCATTTTTTGTATATATATATATATATATATATATATATATATATATATATATATATACATAATCTCATATGTTTTTAGATGTTTTTAAATAAGTATTAAACAGTTAATATTTTTTGTATGGTTATATTTATATATAAATATTTATAATTAGGTTCATAGGTTCATAGGTTCATAGGTTCATACTAGGCTATCTGCCCAAGGGCATTTATAAGCCTAGCCCATAGTTATGTGGCTTTCGCCACCCCTTTAGTTTGAATAAAAACTATGCCTATCATTTTTCTGTGCCTCTGTCAAGCAGTGACACTGAAGTAATCCCTGGGGTATATCTGCGATCTCCCATCCATTGGTCAAGATTCCTCTTGAACAAGGCCAGCGAGGTGCTCTGCCTCACATGTACCAGGATTTTGTTCCCCAGCATGGGGAGTCTCTGGGTGATGAATCTGTCCCTCCAGCACATTCTATTTATAACCGTGTCAAGGTTTAAGTCTCCCGCCCTTGTGGTTCTGAGGGATCTAGATTTTTTGAGGTGAAGCATATTCATCAAATCTGGGTTTGACATGGCCTTATATGTCAGGCACAGTTCACCTCTGAGCAAGCGGTATGAGACTGAATAGAGCTGGAGTTCTTTCAGTTGGGCAGCATAAGACATATTTTTGAGACCCTTTATCCTTTTGGTGAGGAACTTTTGGGGCCTTTCAAGCTGCAGCAGGTGTCTGGTCAGATACATTCCGAACGGGGCATTGTACTCAATCATAGGTCTAATGAGTGATGAGTACAGGGGGATGATGACCTCCCTTGATCTAGATGTGAATCCCTTCATGATCAGGTGGGCGATATAGAAGGTTTTCCTAACTACTTTAGCAACATGAGTGTCAAACGAAAGGCTACTGTCAACTTGGGTCCCCAGATCCATGATGACTTTTTCTGTGCTCAGTGGATTGCCACCTATATGGTAGCTAGGGGTAACCTTGTTTTTCCCGAAGGGTATGACTATGCATTTTTGGCGATTTACTTCAGGCCATGGCTCTGGCACCAGTTATCCGTTTCTGTGAGGCCCTTCTGGAGGATATCTGTGTCAGATGTGTTTTCGACTATGGCACCCAGTTTGCAGTCATCCGCAAACTTTGTCAGCCATAACCCTCCTGTGTTTGCTTGTACTTCAGAAAAGTAGATGCCGAACAAGAGTGGACCCAGGACTGAGCCCTGTGGGACACCACTTGTGACAGGCTTTGAGTCTGACATGGCTCCAGCAACTCTGACCCTGTGGGTTCTGTCACTTAGCCAGTTTGCAACCCATCTTGTGATGTATGGGTTTACATTCAAGCTGATGAGTTTTTCGATGATACCAGAGTGGGGTATTGTGTCGAAGGCCTTTGCCAGGTCGAGGTAGGCTGTATGGACTGCCTTTCCCTCATCAATGGCCTTGGTGACTGTCTCGAAAAAGTCAACCAAGTTTAAGAGGTAGGATCTGCTTTGACAAAGCCAAACTGGGTTGGATCCAAAGTCTGCAAGTTCCCTATGTCTTTATTTATGAGTTCCATTATGATCCTCTCCATGGCTTTGCAGATAAGGCTTGTCAAGCTAATGGGGTGGTAATTTCCAGGGTCTGTGGAGGCACCGCCCTTATGAAGTGGGACCACAGTCGCCGTGCGCCACTCCTTGGGTATGTATCCTGAGGTGAGGCTAAGATTAAACAGCTGTCCTAACTGTGGGTTTAATTCCTCATTGAGTTCATGAAGCACACGGCCGGGGACACCATCCGGTCCCATGGATGCTGTGTTTTTTGCCTTAGTGAGGGCAGTTCTCACCTGGGCGTTGGAGATGTTTGGGGGGCTACAATCCTCTGGAATAGATATCTCTCCTTTTGGGGGGGAGGGGGGGGAGAAGTTTGCACTGTACCTGTCAGCCAGTATGTTAGCAATGTGTGTAGGTTCAGTAATTTTCACATCATTTTGAACTAATTCTGAGCATATCTGGGAGTTTCCTCCTAGGTTTCTAACATAGCTAAAGAAGGCCTTATGATTGTCTTTAGAGTCCTTTGTGATTTTTCTCTCAAAATTTGCCTTGGATGATTTTATGAGAGCTCTTAGTTTTTTACTTATAATGATCAAAGGTGTCTTACCTTTCAAGGATTTTGCTCTATCTTGTAGTAGCTTCCTCCTTTTGTTGTAGAGCTTGTTTATGGCTGGGGTCCACCAGACTGGACGCTTGCCTTTGGTACAGAGAGTCTTAGTTTTGTTTGGGATTGCCTGATCCATGCAGTCCTGTAGGTGCTGGTAGAAGGCATTTGTAAGTGATTCAGCGGTTTGAGTAATGTTTACCACTGGCTCAGGGGCCTTAAAGGAGACCACACTAGTTTTTAGAAGTGTGAAATCGGCTTTTGAGAAGTTTTTCACTGTGGTCTTTTTTGTTTCAGGTGGGGGCGGGATGAGGACCTCCAGAGAGATTAGTTTATGATCTGATCTCACCAGTGAGGGGTATACTTCCGGTGTTGAACATTTTGATCCCATGTTCGTGATAATGAGATCAAGTATGTTTTCTCCTCTTGTGGGGATGGTGACTAGTTGTTCCTTGGCATTTGAGTTTATGAACTCTAGGAATCTTTGGGTTAGAGTGTTCGGGCTTGAGTAGTGTTCCCAGTCTATATTAGGGTAGTTGAAGTCACCTAGTATGATGGTGTTTGGAGATGCATTTATCCCCTCCAATGTTTTCAGGAAGGCCATGTGAGGTTCCTGAGTTTGAGAGGGTGGCCTGTAACATGCTACAAATTGCAGAGCAGTCTTGTCTATGGTTAATTGCACCTGGATGGTCTCCGATGCATCGTGCATTGCCACCAACCTTGAGGTGTGGGTGTCCTTTATGAATATGGACACCCTCCTTTCTTGGTGTTGTCCGGATTTTGGGGCCGGAACGCATGATATGAGGTGAAACCTGTTAGTGCTGGGGTGCTCTCAGGAGCCTTGAACCAGGTTTCTGTCACAGCACAGACATCGATGTTCTCCATATTGAGAAGGGCCTCGAAAAGTGCATCTTGAGATTGAGACTTCTGGCATTGAGCAGCATTACCCTTAGTTTTTTTCCTTTTTGGTGTTCTAGGGTGGTAGGTTTAGAATTTGAGCCTTGCCTAAAAAAAGCACTAAGGGGGTGGCAAGAGCCTTTGCCAATATCCAGAAGCCCAGGGGTGACAGGTGCAAGCCGTCCCTTGCGAAGCAGCGTGGCTTGTCCAGCATGTCATCCCAGGCAGACAGACATTGGATCCCCTTTGAATGACACCAGAATTTAAGCCAATTATTAAATTATGCTATTTATAAATATTCATTAAAAGCATTAAATATTTATAGTATAATGAATTGATATACAAGGTTTAAAGTATATATTTTTAACAATATTTTTACGTTTTACGAATTAATTAATATTTTTAAGTAAATTCAATTATATGGTTAGGTTATATATATATATATATATATATATATATATATATATATATATATATATATTATATATATATATATATATATATATATATATATATATATATATATATATATATATATATATTCAAAAAATATGATTATTAAACAAGTAATGTGAACTGATGGTATTTTAAGGTAATAGTGTAAGTGTCGTTCCTGTATAGGTTTACAATCTTGTAGGTTAAAATGCTATAATGAGTTAATGGTAGTAACATTTAAAGTATGATATATTTATGTATTAACTTTGTTATACTTATAGGTTTAAGTTATGGGGGTCCGATTCTAGTAAATTAATTATATTATTTTATTTCATTTTATTTTATATAAATTAAATAATTTAACTGATTGATTAATTGTTGATGATTTAACACAAGGTTACTATATAAGTAGCTTGTATAATTAAACACATGTTTTGTCTTCTGAAGAAGTTAGCGTTACGTGTTGCAACGAAAAGTGTATGTGGATTTATCGCACTTAAAGAGAGGATTGCAATAAAGTGTTTGTGGTATTGAGACTTTTGGGTCACTGGTTCGTCTTTTTGGAAGTTTGTCTTTGTGGATTTGTGATTAGAATTAGTATTGATTATGAACACCAGAGAAGCTAGCACAGTATGGAGCACATGAAGCAGGTGCACTGTGTGACAACACACATTTATCACAAGCACCAGAGAAGCTAGCACAGTATGGAGCACATGAAGCAGGTGCACTGTGTGATTACACACATTTATTACAAGCACAAGAGTAGCTAGCATGGTATGCAGTGCATGAAGCAGGTGCAGTGTGTTACAGCACACATTTATTATGAGCACCAGAGAAGCTAGTATGGTGTGCAGTGCATGAAGCAGGCACTATGTGATGGCACACATTTATTCCGAGCACCAAACAAGCAAGCCTGGTATGGAGTGCATGAAGCAGGTGCACTGTGTTACTACACATTTATTCTGAGCACCAGAGAAGCTAGCATGGTGTGCAGCATGTGATGCAGGTGCACTGTGTGATGGCACACATTTATTCAGAGCACCAGAGAAGCTAGCATGGTGTGCAGCATGTGAAGCAGGTGCACTGTGTGATGGCACACATTTATTCAGAGCACCAGAGAAGCTAGCATGGTGTGCAGCATGTGAAGCAGGTGCACTGTGTGATGGCACACATTTATTATGAGCACCAGAGAAGCTAGCATGGTGTGCAGCATGTGAAGCAGGTGCACTGTGTGACGGCACACATTTACCATGAGCACCAGAGAAGCTAGGATGGTGTGCAGTGCATGAATTAGGTGCACTGTGTTATGACACACATTTATCATGAGCACCAAGGAAGCTAGGATGGTGTGCAGTGCATGAAGCAGGTGCACTGTGTTACGACACACATTTATCATGAGCACCAGAGAAGCTAGGATGGTGTGCAGTGCATGAATCAGGTGCACTGTGTTATGACACACATTTATCATGAGCACCAAGGAAGCTAGGATGGTGTGCAGTGCATGAAGCAGGTGCACTGTGTTACGACACACATTTATCATGAGCACCAGAGAAGCTAGGATGGTGTGCAGTGCATGAAGCAGGTGCACTGTGTGTCAATACACATTTATTACAAGCAGCAGAGAAGCTAGCATGGCATGCAGTGCATGAAGCAGGTGCACTGTGTTACTACGCACATTTATTATGACCACCAATGAAGCTAGCATGGTATGCAGTGCATGAAGCAGGTGCACTGTGTGATGACACACATTTACTACAAGCACCAGAGAAGCTGGCATGGTATGCAGTGCATGAAGCAAGTGCACTGTTACTACACACATTTATTATGAGCACCAGAGAAGCTAGCATGGTGTGCAGTGCATGAAGCAGGTGAACTTTGCTATGGCACACATTTATTACGAGCACCAGAGAAGCTCTCATGGTGTGAAGTATGTGAAGCAGATGCACTGTGTTATGGCACACATTTATTACAAGCACCACTGAAGGTAGCATGGTGTGCAGTGTGTGAAGCAGGTGCACTGTGTGACGGCACACATTTATTATGAGCACCAGAGAAGCTAGCATGGTGTGCAGTGCATGAATCAGGTGCACTGTGTTATGACACACATTTATCATGAGCACCAAGGAAGCTAGGATGGTGTGCAGTGCATGAAGCAGGTGAACTTTGCTATGGCACACATTTATTACGAGCACCAGAGAAGCTCTCATGGTGTGAAGTATGTGAAGCAGATGCACTGTGTTATGGCACACATTTATTACAAGCACCACTGAAGGTAGCATGGTGTGCAGTGTGTGAAGCAGTTGCACTGTGTGATGGCAGACATTTATCATGACCACCAGAGAAGCTAGCATGGCATGGAGGGCATTAAGCAGGTGCACTGTGTTGCTACACACATTTATAATGAACACCAGAGAAGCTAGCATGCTGTGCAACATGTGAAGCAGGTGCACTGTGCTATGGCTCACATTTATTATGAGCAACAGAGAAGCTAGCATGGTGTGCAATGTGTGAAGCAGGTGTACTGTGCTACGGCACACATTTATTATGAGAACCAGAGAAGCTAGCATGGTGTGCAGTGCAGGAAGCAGGTGCACTGTGCTATGGCACACATTTATTATGAGCACCAGAGAAGTTAGCATGGTATGGAGCGCAAGAAGCAGGTGCACTGTCCTACAGCACACATTTATTATGAGCACCAGAGAAGCTAGCATGGTGTGCAGTGCATGGAGCAGGTGCACTGTGCTATGGCACATATTTATTACGAGCACCAGAGAAGCTAATATGGTGTGCAGTGCATGAAGCAAGTGCACTGTGTTATGGCAGACATTTATCACGAGCACCAGAGATTTATGGTGTAGAGGCAATGGGAGATGTCAGGAGTAGCAGCAAATATTGCAGATAAGTATATATCCGAGTTATTGGCCATGATGTGGTGCATAGCAAAACACCTACTTTTTATAACTGCCATGTCATCAATTACATGATCCCCTTGAGCTGCCACCAACTTAAGCATGAGGGGACATCAGTTTATCTAATGCTGATGGAATCCTCAAGAATGAAGTACTCCCTCCTTAGGCTGCACACACTGTAGGTACTGGCAAAAGGAATCAAGTGTGGAATAGTGCCTACAGTGTTCTGATCTTCAGGTATCAGAGGTGAGTTTACTGCTGGTTGAGCCTCTGACACCGATACATCATTAAGTGACTGTCCTTGGAATTCAAGACCGAGCCCATTTGAATGTTGATATGCTTTTTTTAGTTGTTCTAAATTTTTCAAGGAATAGGCCACGTTCAACACCATAAGTGACTGAGCATTTTACCTCATGGCATAATTAGACCATTGGCAATCCGGATATGGAGTGACAGCACACAAACTGCCTGAATCAGTGTAATTGCACTTAAAAATACTTTATTCACAAAATAAAAGAAAAAAGTTTTGTGCGAGCTGTTCGGATGGTGTCCTGTTTTGACTCATTTCTTAATGAGTGTGATCATTTAAAGAACATGTTTCTTAAGAGAGAGTATCCGGCGGATCTGGTTAATAATTTAATGTTGGAAGTGATTAATAGAAGGGAAAGGGGTCACTTCCAAGCTGTTTTAAATGCTGGGGATACCCAGTTCTCTAATGATGCGAATGTTTATGTGGAATCATATATTTCTGAAAGGATTTATAGCACATATAATGTGGATGTCGTGATAACAGATAGAACTGTTTCAACTAATACAAATTTTCGTTCAGCTTTTATTACTACCCACACCTAGCAACTAAATAAATTACTGGGTTTCTGGTTAAGAATTGAGTAATTTTATCATCCTGTAATGATGTTAGACAATGTGTAGGTGAGAGACCTGCTGTGGTCTATAGGAAAGGTCAATCTTTAAAGAATTTGTTTGAAAGCAGTAGACAGACACAAACTGTTGGTTGTATGAAAAAATGTGGATTATGCAACTACTGTGAATATATAATGGAAGGATCGCATTTTAATATTAATGGTATAAAGGTGGTTCTAAGGAAGAAATGTAGTTGTTATACAGAAAAGGTTGTTTACTGTGCATTTTGTTGCAAATGTTCTTGCTTTTATATTGGAAAGACAGAGACGAAATTAAAAAATCATATCTATGAACATCTGAGAGACATCAAATTAAAAAAAAGATATGAATGCCTTAGCAAAACACTGTAATGAATGGCCGAGACATACCTTTAAATTCACTGTTATTGACACTTTGCAGTTAGACCCAAGAGGTGGTCCATGGTCATTGTAGCTTGAAAGAAGTGAAGTTCTATGGCAGTTGAGAACAAATGCAACTCAATGGCCAGGCTTAAATGAATCTTTCTCAATTACGTCCTTTCTAAAACTAAACGCCTTAGGTAGATAATAATTTAATAATTTAACAAATTTATAATTTTATAATACTTTTTAATGTAATTTAATGTATATGGCTTAAATTCATGGGGTTTATATATATATATATATATATATATATATATATATATATACACACACATATATTTGTACAGATTTTATATATTTTTATAGTATGTGTAGATATGGTTATTTATCTATATGCTAGTATTTATGTATTTTAATACCTAACCATTTAATGGCGCTATAATTAGTGCTTTTAGAATAAATTAATTTGTTTATTATATTTTTTAGGTATAATAAGTCTATATTGCACATGTATATAAACATATTGCTTTTTATATATATAATATTTTTAGCTCTGACTCTGTCTTTTGAATGTATCTGAATATAACCTCAGATATCTCAATTTTGGGTATTGGTTAACATACAGGGTGCATTGTATGTTTATATTGTTTCATTTATGCTAGGTATGTATAACTTTAAACTTTCTGTTATAGGATTTCAAACATTTATAAATTATTTATGAGTACCAGGTCAGGATTGGTCCACAATGTAATTAATGTGTTTTAAAAGTGATTGCGAATGGGCCATGCTCCATCTTGATAAAGTCTCCAAATCTGGAGATGAAAGCGCTTGATTTCTATATATTTTTTTCTTTTATTTTGTGACTAAAGTATTTTTAAGTGCAATTACGCTGATTCAGGCAGTTTGTGTGCTGTTACTCCATATCCGGATTGCCGAGCCTTTTGTGAGGTTGTTTGGTTTGTTTTTATTCATTTTATATAATTCAACCATTGTTATGCTTCCTAACTAATGAGGAATGACTTCAGTAAGTGCACACTTAAACAAGCAGGACCCCCCCTTTTGTATCAGTGCTATAATGCACAGAAAAACACTGGGAGATGTCAGAAAAACTAGTGGAAGACTTCCAGTATCCATAAATAAACTGACTTAGACTGTTGCTGGTCAGGATGTCCAGGGCTTTCTTGATATTATAAATGCTAATGCCCTTGTATAATTAGTTAACCATACTGCTGGGGCCCCAATACTCCTGATCTTATCCTCACAAATATGGCCACTTCTTACACACCTCTATTTGTATCATTTTCCTTTGTTAAATCAGACCATACAACAGTGATCTACAATAAAACTTGTGGTACTTTCCCAGCAAATACCTCTATGTTTAGGGAGTTCTCAAAAACAAATATTGTTCAGTTACTTGATGACCTAAAAAAATCAGCTGTATGCAGGGCAGTCCCTATTCACATCAAATATAATGAGAAATTTAAAAATGACTCCCCCTATGGTGGTGGAAGATCACCATTTCAAATGTCAGGACCAACTAGAATAAGCCCTCAAAACATAGAAACCGAATGGCTGAAAAAACAAACTTATATATATTAAGTCCAAGATGGCCATTTCCTGGATATTCACTTTTCTCTGAAGTATGGTGATTTCTGAGTTGGTATAAATAAGTATGGTGGAGGGGGTGCCGCCCTCATCAGGGGTGTACCCTGCATAAAAGAAGTTTAAAGGAGAAGAGGGATGTTAAAGATTCGCTCTTCTCTTGGATTTCCAATCTTTTTTTTCAGTCTGTTGACACTTGGCATTACAAAGTCCGACATTTCAATAGGGAGCCAAGGTGAAACACCCATATTAATGAATTATATAACAAGAGAAAGAAATTACATAATGTTTATAAAAGTCATCATTCTATTTACCTACCTACATAAGCAAACTAGCAAGCTGAAAGCAAAGTATGAATATAAAGTTGCCAATAATACCAAAAATAATTACAAATATTTAACACGGTAATGAATGGAGCTAGTCCACAATAATACTGCTCAATCTGAGCCAAAGAAAGTAGCACATATCCCAGACAACAAATGTAGTGCGACTTTTGTTCTATCCACAGTTATCGCTATTCCATCAATTCACAGTCCCAGCTACCCTCTTTAATTATTACTGAAGAAGTCCTGTCAGCCATCTCAAAAGCTAAGAATACCTTATCCAGTGCCCCAGGGAATATACCAGGTTGTCTGATTATTGGTACCAGATCTGGCAATTTGAACCTCTACATAACCTCTTTAATGTTAGACAATGTGTAGGTGAGAAACCTGGGTGGGAGGTTGGCATAATGGTTAAGCTGTTTACCTTACAAGCGTAAGGTGCAGGGTTTGATTCTCACATGGGGTAATTGGCTAGGCTGAAAATGGCCCACAAGGGCAGTTAGCCTAGTACAAATCTATGACTATATGAATCTAAGCCTCTCCACTGGTTATATTCCTGAAGCCTGGACAACAGTCATTGTAATGCCATTGCCTAACAGTGACCCGACCACACATCCTGGTAAATACAGACTCATTAGTATCACCAGCATATGTAGAGGTATTGGACGGTATTATCACAAACTTCATTCATATAGTAATTGAAAATCTGTAAACCTTTGACCATCTGCAGTTTGGCTTTGGCAAAAGAAGGTTCTACCTCTTTAACCTGATTAATTTCTTTGAAAAAGTCTTGGAAGCAGCATATAGTGGTTACATATTTCATACACTATATCTGGAATTGGCCAAGGCCTTTCAGACTACTCCTCTCACAGGCACTATTCATAATCTTGTAAATATGCACATAAATCCTTATGCTGTATGGTGGACAGCTAGCTTGTTGTCTGACAGAACCCATGTAGTTAGGTTTACAGGTGCCACTTCTGAAAGCAAAAACACTACCTGTAGTGTAATGCAGAGCTAAGGGCTGGCTCCTCTCATATTTGGCATATATTTCTCAGATGTCAAGGTTAACAGTCCTGACCTATGGTTATCTAAGTTTGCAGATGACTGTAAATTGTGAGCTGTTATTCGATCTTCCACTGAGTCACAATTGCTCCAACATAGGTTAGGTTACACCATGTTAACAACCGACAGAAAGACAAAGGTCTGAAATTAGATGTAAAAAAATGTAGTATAGTTAATTTTGGTAAACAAAATATTTCCTATACTATATAGGTAACAGACTTCTCCAATCAAACACAGTTGTAAGAGATCTGGACAATTTTGTTGAGAATTTCTTATCTTTTGACAGTCATGTCTCAGCAGTGGTTAGGAAAGCCTTCTATTGGAATCATCTAATTTTGAAAAAACATTTTCTCTAGATTCAAAGAACTATGTTTTCCTCTTTTATTCACATTTCTCCAGACCCATTATTGAATAAAATGTCCCTTTTGGCATGTGTTTCTCTAAATATATCACTTAACTTGACAGACATCAGAGGTTCCTAACTAAAAATATCAGTGTTTTCAAAAATCTTAGTTATCAAGATAGAGAGACAACACACTCTGTATATATATACTCACTTTGTTACAGCAGACACATAGCTAGGGTGGTGTGAAAGAGAGAGGCACCCAGGGTACAAGGTGTTAGGGGTGCAACTGGCAGATACCTATCAGGCATTCAGAAATATGTGCTGATACTGCACTTGTGCAAAGAGGTGAAACATTTCAGCACTTCATGAGTGTATATAGTTTACCTGTAGCAAGCTGCTTGCAATGTTTGCATTGCAGCAAATAGTTTTGTACACCTTTTGAAGGAGAGGACCAGAACCATTTTTTTTTTTTTTTTTGCTCTCAATCTTGGAGAGGATTTTTTTACTTAGAGACAGTTGTTAAGGTCAGGTTCCAGATTGGGTAGCTGCATGGGTCACCAGGATGCATAGCTATCTTACAGACTCATCTGTGGAGATCTGCATCTAGTCTTTTGAGTCATGAAAGATCAGGCCTTCTTTGACCTTCTATTCATTCACAGAACAAATGGCTCCTCAAATATCTGGTTAAAGTGACTAAACTTCATCAGCAGATGAATAAGACATGATGGTGTAACTGATTCATGTCCCCGTGTATCCTTCACCTCTGGAGAAAAGTTCCATTACCTGTCAAGCATATCATTCCTCCTTCCTCCTTTAAGGTAATCATAGACAATCACATTCTCAAATTCTCCCTGGTCTATCTTGTATTCACCTCCTCGAACGTGAAGAGAATTTTTGTATATGGATTTTTGGCCTGGCTTGTAAGGGTCTGTAGAATGATTGCCTAGTACTTACCTAGGAACTTACAAAAACTGAAAAATAAACAAGATATTCTTATTCTGAATTACTGCAACATGAGAGGCATGGTAATAAACTATGGATTATGTTAGTTATTTTGGAATTGCACTCTTTGTAGTTCTGTATGATGTATAAGTGACAGGTGCTCACAATTATCTTACTTTGCATCTCTAACATTAATTATCCCCACCTTATGACTCTCAAACGTAAATTATCCTCACCTTCTGACTCTCAGGTTATTAATGAATGTTATTTGGACATGCTGGAGCCCCATTTGTACCCCAACATGCAAACTTTGTGTACTGTGCCAATGCATTTATGAAAGCCTAATGTTACACACGGTAAGAACTTAACAAACCCTGCGGTTATTTATTTACTGAGGTTAAGGGAAGAGCCTAAATTACCTCTACCATTTGACTTAAATTTATTCATCATAGGCTTTGGCATAATATTTACTATATCCACTTATGGATTACCTGTTACTAACCAGGCCTCCTTCTGTGTGCCAAAAGTGCCAAAGCAGAGATGCTCCTTTCCATCGTGTGATGTGAGACCATGGTGAAAAATAAACTTTTCTGGGATGTCATTAAGGTAGCAGTAGGTGTTTGTGTCAATGTACATACACACCTAAACATCTCAGTTTGCAATTTAAAAATAATACCCAGCTGGATGACCAAACAAAACCTTAGAAAATTTGTGTCTGCCATACAATTTCCAGCCTGCTTCAAAGTTCATAAGAACTGTAAATTACATAATTCTGTCAGTTGCAGTATAAGAGGTTGAGATACAATATAACATTAGAACAACTCACTCCTACTGGTCCATGATCCAAAGCTCACTAGGCCATTGTAGTTTATAGGAATAACTACTACATTTGTTCTGTCAAAATGATTTGTAACATTAGTTTTCTTTTTTCCTTCCTTCTAGCAAAGTACTGCTCTGTCTGTTCTCCTATCTTCCATGCCCAACCAGTCTCCAGAATCCCCCGTTGTTCCTTCCTGGTAACCCTAGCACAACCCTAGGAAAGTTTGGAAATTAACTCACTTGTAATTGTGGAGACCAGAGGATTCATCAGGAATGAGTAGTGGATCCATCAGGGAGATGTATACACAGAGCTGGGAGCCATTGTCATTATGGCAGCTAATCAAAGTCACAACCTTAAGGACTGGTTAGTACCATGATATCATTGATGGCATCACCATCCCAGCATCCTTAGGGACTGGTTAATGCCATAATATCATTGATGGCATCCCCGTCTCAGCATCCTTAGGGACTGGTTAGTGCCATGATATCATTGATGGCATCCCTGTCCCAGCATCCTTAGGGACTGGTTAGTGCCATGATATCATTGATGGCATCCCCGTCCCAGCATCCTTAGGGACTGGTTAGTGCCATGATATCATTGATGGCATCACCATCCCAGCATCTTTAGGGACTGGTTAGTGCCATGATATCATTGATGGCATCCCCGTCCCAGCATCCTTAGGGACCAGTTAGTGCCATGATATCATTGATGGCATCACCATCACAGCATCCTTAGGGACCGGTTAGTGCCATGATATCATTGATGGCATCACTATCCCAGCATTCTTAGGGACCAGATAGTGCCATGATATCATTGATGGCATCACCATCCCAGCATCCTTAGGGGCCAGTTAGTGCCATGATATCAGTGATGGCATCACCATCCCAGCATCCTTAGGGACTGGTTAGTGCCATGATATCATTGCTGTTATCACCATCCCAGCAACTGAGTAAATGATGTGAGAGAGGCTCCTGAACTCCACCAGAGGTCATACAAACAATGGGCTTCCCCAAACTGCCTCCCCAGGTAGGAGAGCTGACCAATACCTGCTTCATCCTATATACTCGTCAATCCTACCAGATGATCAAGCCCATTCCTGAAATGGACTCATTGGCCTCACAAATGAACAACCTGCCTCTGCACCATCCAGCTGACAGATATCTGTTGCATTCTTGCAGGGTATATCAAGTGAAATCTACACCATTGAGGGGAGAATGTATCTCATGTTAATCTGTTTCTTTTCTCTCTCCACTTGAACCCTAACTTGTGCTATTTACTTCAGATTATAACACTATTCTACAAAGTTCTAGATGACTATTCTAAAGAATTATGAGGAAGGTGAAGAGCTTCTGGTGTGCGTGGTTGTTCTAAGCTAAGGTTTTCCCTCATCTTACTTTCATTTAAGGTCATTAAGAAGATCAGCAAATGGTCTGACAGCACTGGGAGGGTGGTCTTTGTTGACAGGGAAAGTTTTCCTGCTCTCTCTCCTTTTTCCTGTCTTTTATGTGTAAAATGTTAAATCTATAGGAAAATGGTGTCAAGGAAGACATTTTAAATTCATATTCTACTAGTTGCTTTTATATTTATCTTTCATCTAAGATCATTTTATCTACTTCCCTTCAATTTTCTCTGTTAATGTTCCTGCAGGACATATTGTTGATTGATCTGCTGTCACTGGTCATCTCTCCACCCCATTAAAATCATGTGGTCAGGGTCATTTTATATACATGCAGAGACAGATCTATGTATTTTTATGGTCAAAATTTTGTATAGAACATATTAAGTAATAAAAGCATACCGGCATTGCTAGGTCTATATTTCTCTTTTAATAACTAATAGACAGTAGTGATTTCTATTGACAAGTTATATTACACCAAGAGTATGCAGTTTACCTGAAAAGAATGAGAGAACATGTTTTACATTTATTTAATATTTGCTATTTCATGTATTAAAATGTGTTCACCCAAATATTTAAACAGTGTCTAAATGCTTAGATAAGGCTAAGCTATATCAAAGTTTGAAATGCATTACGTCTTAAAAGAAGCATGTATTGCTATCAATTGTATATCAAGGATGGGAAAGTGTACACGTGAAAAAAATCAGTCTGTACTGATTAATTTCAGCTGTTGGATGACTCTGCCATTAGAAGCAGCAACATGCAATGGTGAAGAACCCCATGTTCAAACAAACGTCTGTCATTGACAGACCTTCATTTGTTTCCATTGCACTTTAAGGGGGAATATCCATAACCCTGTCAGGCTTAGGTATATCTGGGTTCAGAATATGGTATTTCTAATTGCAGGTTGGGTAAGTGTAGTTCTAAGGAATGCAAGAAGTCTGGTATAAAAACTAAAAAAGAAGGAAAATAATTTGATGTGCATATACAGATGTGCTGTGTATAGCTAGCATAATTGTACAAGGAAATAAGCAGAATTGTTAATAAAAGATTAATTTGGTTTGGGAGAAAACAAGTATATCACAAATATATGAGCTGCCACCTTGGGCTAAAAGAGTTGGAAGGTCATTTTACAGTAAATATTAGTAAATAGATTCCTGTGCACATTTTGAAATTAATTATCTTCTATAAATTTGTATTGTAGTATTTCTTCAAAATAACTGCAACATGAAACAATCATGTTATGTAACTGAAAAGCTGTTATACTTCTCTGTTCTTAGAAAATAATTTCAGTCATTAGTTCACGCACAACTGTTTAGAATGAGGATAAGGCCATTTTCCTGTTTTAAAACTTTTACAAAGATTTATTAAATGTAGGTCTTGCTAACAGTGCTAAATGAATAGCAGGATTTTTGCTCAGACAGTGTTATTCATGAAATCAATAAAAATGATTAATTATGCTGTGGTTCTGATATTCTGCAGCCGCATTTATTTTATTTGTTTATTTATTGTAAAGAAAAAGCATATTTTGAAAAAGAATATGATTATATAAAGATCTGCATTCATTATGTAGTTCTTCAAACTTAAAATGAATTATTCTTATTTTATAGTCACAAAACATATACTTTACTCAGCTTAGCTGCATGCATGAGCACACACACACACACACACACACACAGACAGCCACACTACTTCAAAGTTTTTATTGATGATAAATGTACTGGCGTAGTCAAATGGATACACATTGTAATTTACTTGATTATGTATGCCATATGCACACACTGCCGGGTCGGTAATCAGCAAGGATTTCTTTTGTTCCCCAATTACTGCAAGTTTACTATTAAGTACCACAGCTTTGTAAAATGTTGCCATTACCACTCATTACTGAAATTTCATTTGACAGTTGTTCTTTTTTTTCCCCTTCTAGTGACCAAAATGAATACTTAAGACTTAATAAATGTACATTTCTGTCATGGAAATACTCCAAAATCTTGCTTACCAAAGCTGTGTAGCTTTTGGATGTGTTCTGCAGTTGCAGATAATATTCCAGTCTAGCATGCTATCAAACAGCTTTATGGTTTTACATTTTTTTAGCATAAATCTTGTGTTGTTCTGCTTCAAGCAATCACAGTAAAATGTCTGATCAATTAGAACCATGCTTGTCACATGCTCTTCCTGTGTTTACACCTGATAAACAGTTAATACAAATGTTGATATATTTCAGAGAAATGCTAATTTCAATACTGTACCAGATCTGATTACAGCAGTTTGAAGCAAGAACAGCTTTAATGAATTACTTCTTCAATTAATAATGCTACTCTTTAGTGCAACAGTTCTAGTCAATTGATATGCACTCATTACAAAAGAAAAAAATGTGTGGAAAGGTAAAATGTGTGCAAATTGATTAATAGAACAAAGAAGGTAATAGCTTCCCTGATAATAATTATGACATGAAAGGAGGCATAAGCAATTAGTTCAACTTCTGTGTTTTTTTCCGCTGTTAATTATACATTATCTGACTTTTGCTTGCAGTGATAAGTTATGTATTCACATATACATCATGTATGCACATGACAGACAAAATATACATAGATATATGTAGAGCCATCTATCAGGATGTCACACCAGCACTAATGATCATCTTGAACAAATGTTCACATTACTGGTAGGCTATACTTGTCACATTTGTTTTTCCATACCACACACAGTCACACCTATGTCCAATTTATTTGTGCAGTCTACCTACTGCCTGGTTTTGGAAAGTGGGAGAAAACCAGAGCACCCAGAGAAAACCACCACGAACACACGGAGGACATGCTGATACTGCACAGAATGCACCCACACTGTCAATCGATCCAGAGAACCTCTTGTTGTCAGGTGAAAACACTAACTTCTGTGCCACTGTGCCGATATTACTATAAAATATCAGTTGTATATATTTATAACAATTTCAAATAAAATGCTCAAGTTTTATGTGACACCTTTCATTTGCTAACTGAACTTGAACATTAAAGTTAAGAAATTTTTCAAGATCTTAAAAAAAAAATCTGAGATGAGGAGCATGTGGGCTGCCTGTTAGACTCCGACACTGATTTGTATGATGTAAGTGAAACGTAGGTCTTTTGGGCAAAGGGGTGTTATTTGGCCACTTGGCTTGGCTGACAAAGCTTGCAGGGTTTGTGGTGGGGTGGGAGTTTGTGTGCGAGCATGAGTGTTTTATAGTTAGGGTAAGGGTTAGGTAACAGCATAGATTTAATGTGTGTGTGTGTGTGTGTGTGTGTGTGTGTGTGTGTGTGTGTGTGTGTGTGTGTGTGTGTGTGTGTGTGCACGCCTGCATGTGCACGTGATGAGTGCATGAACTGTCTTGTGTAGTGGTAGTGATATGGAAAGGTTTCTGAGGAAGGCTGTCGTAGTGAGAGCCGAAAAGCGCTTAAATAAACCTGTTCATATACTTGTTTATCTACCTGGTGTTCCTGGTCGACTACTGTGGATTCCTTTTGTGTTTAAGGTTTTTTTTAATGTAAGCTGCATGTTAGGCTTACAGGCATGGTAGGATTAACACACATTCAGTGAGCAAAAAAACCCTGAAAACCTTAATAATGTATGCTAACCCTAACCATGCAACTTACCTTAAAAAAACCTTTCTGTAGCACTACCAATATTTAGTCAAATTTGAGCTGAATGTGTGTTAGGGTTACAGGAAGTACATCAATAAAGCAAATTTGTTTTGTTTTTCGAAGTACTAGATTTCAGTTATTTGGGCTGTCATAATGAATGGTCAACATATTTTTGTCAATATTTTGTATGTTGTCAATATGTTGTATGTTCATCTTTTAACATGCTTACTATATATGATATAATAAAAGGGGCAGTCTTTCTCAGTAACAGGCCCAATTAACATGGTTCATGGCTTTAGATGGAAATTATTATGACTTCTTAAACTCTTGGTTATCTGCTGTTGAATTCATAGTGTCTGGAATGTGAAGTAGGTCATTATTAAACCAATGGCAATATTATGCACTTAAGTCAATAGTCCCCACTACTCTAAATAAAACTACAGTGGGGCCTTAAGTTCATTTTTTTAAGAAGGGTCCCTGGAAATAATCAGTCAGCAATTATCCAAAGAAAACATGTTGACCCAATTTATTAAAAATGTTGATGTTTGCTGTTTTGTGCTGTAACCACTGAAGATTTCATTGTTATGGCTGTCTTATAAAACCAAACATACCTTGTATGTTATTGCACTACAAACATCTGTGGGTGCATTTATTATTACAGCAGTTCTGGTAGTATTAAATGTATTTTAGTATCCCTTAAAGGGAAGGTGGGACTCTCAATAACCTGGGTATTTTGCACTGAATGTTTTCCTGAAGGTGTACTTTTCTGCATTTTAACTTTGTTTCTGCTATGAAGCACAACTTCTCCAATGCTGTCATACCAAAAGGATGAAAAACAACCTAAAACAGAAAGGTGAAAAAATCAACTTTGTTTTTTTTTTTTTTTTTTTTTTTTTGTAGGAGGTCAAGCCCCCATGTACCCCCCGATGTGAGGGGTAAGCAAACCACACTCCCTGAATTTATATATACCAACTCCACAGTCATGCACCAACTCAAAGAAGGGAGAAATCCCCCAAAACAAGTAAATCATTGACAATGCACACTTTGAATTTGCATGGGCAATGATTTTCTATGGGAAAAAAGCATTCAGTGTTATTTATAGGTAGGTAGGTTCATAGGTAGGTACTAGGCTATCGGCCCAAGGGCCTACGTTAGCCTAGCCAACAAGATTCCCTGGCTTACGCCACCCAAGAAAGTTATTTTCCTGTGCCACTGTCCAGCAGAGACACAGTAGTGATCCCCGGGGTGTATTTCCTATTTCCCATCCACTCATCAAGATTTTTTTTGAAGAGTGCTAATGAAGAACTTTGCTTGACATAGATGGGTAGCCTGTTCCACAGTATGGGAAGTCTCTGGGACAGGAATCTATCCCTCTAGCATGTCCTGTTTATTGTGGTGTCAAGGTTTAGGTTCCTAGAGCGTGTAGCTCGGAGGGATTGGGATTTCTTTAGGTGTAGCATGTCCAACAGCTCTGGGTTTGACATAGCTTTATATGTTAGGCAGAGATCACCTCGGAGTAGGCGATATGCTACAGAGTAAAGCTGGAGTTTTTTGAGATGGTCAGTGTAGGGAATTTGTTTGAGGCCAGTAATCCTCTTTGTGAGGTACTTCTGTGGCCTTTCCAGCTGCTGCAGATGTCTTGTGAGGTACATTCCAAAATGGGCATTGTACTCTATAATGGGTCTAATGAGTGTCGAGTAGAGGGGAACAATGACCTCTTTTCTCCTGGATGAGATCCCTTTTTATGATGAGGTGTGCCATGTAGAAGGACTTCCTGACTACTGTGGCGATGTGACTATCAAAGGAGAGACTTCTGTCCACCTGGGTCCCAAAATCTCTTATCACACATTCAGTGTTAAGTAGATTGCTGCCTATGTGGTAGTTCATGGGAACAGAGTTTTTACCAAAGGGGATGACACTGCACTTTTTGGCATTGAGCTTGAGGACATGGCTCTGACACCAGGCATCTGTCTCAGCGAGGCCCTTCTGTAGGATGTCAAAATCATTTGGGGAATTGACTATGGCTGCTAGTTTGCAGTCATCTGCAAACTTCATTAGCCAGAGGCCTTCTGTGTTAGCCTGTACTTCAAAGAAGTAGATACCAAACAGGAGAGGTCCCAGGACGGAACCATGTGGTACTCCACTTGTCACTGCTTTGAGGTCAGATTTGAAGTCTGTAACTTTTACAGTATGGGTTCTGTCAGTGAGCCAGTTGGCAACCCATCTTGTGATGTAGTGATTTATACCTAGTTTAGTGAGTTTAGCTATAATTCCAGAATGGGGGATGGTGTTGAAAGCTTTGGCGAGGTCAAGATAGGCTGTACCCTCATCTATGACTTTGGTGACTGCCTCAAAGAAGTTGATCAGGTTCAGGAGGCATGATCTACCTTTCACAAACCTGAACTGGGTGGGATCCAGAGTTTGGAGGTTACCAATGTCTTTGTTTATGAGTTCCATGATGATACATTCATGGCCTTGCAGATCAGGCTCATCAGGCTAATAGGTCGATAGTTCCCAGGATAAGTGATGGCTCCTCCTTTGTGGAGTGGGATAACTGTTGCTGTGTGCCATTCAATGGGCACAAAGCCTGATGCAAGGATATTATTGAACATGGTGCTTAAGTGGGGAGCCAGTTCGTTCTGAAGTTCATGTAAAATGCAGCCTGGGATGTTGTCCAGTCCCATGGATGCTGTGTTTTTGGCTTTAGAGAGTGCAGCTTTTACCTGCGTAGTTGTGATTACAGGGACACTGCATTCTTCCTGTATAGATATGGGCCCTTTAGAGGGTGAGGGGGGTTAAAGTTAGCACAGAACCTATTTGCCAGGATGTTGGCAATATCAGTTGGTTCTGTAATTTTCGTACCATTGTGCTGTAACTCAGAGCAGATCTGGGTGTTGACATCAAAATTCTTGACATAGATATAGAATGCTTTGTGGTTGTCCTTAGAATTAGTGGTGATTTTGTTTTCATAGCTAGCTTTGGAGGATCTTTTAAGGGATCTCAGCTTCTTACTGTGGCTGACCATGTAGCTGCTCTACTCATGGGATTTTACTCTCTTTTGCAACAGTTTCTTCCTTCTGTTGTACAGTTTGTTTATGGAAAGGGACCACCAGATTGGCTTCCTTTTTTTGGAAGATAGCGTCTTGGTTCTGTTTGGGATAGCACGATCCATGCACTTGTGTAAGTGCTTATAGTGTGCATTTGTGTAGGATTCAGCAGTTGTAACTGCATTGTCCATCTGCATGAGTGTTGTGAAGTTTACCACTTCTGCCTTAAGAAGCATGAAGTTGCCTTTGGAGAATTTTTTTACTGTGGTTTCCTTAGTGGGGGCAGGATGCGGATATCAAGGGTGATTAGATTATGGTCGGATTGGACCAACGAGGAGTTGACTTTAGGTGTGGAACACCGGTCACTCATGTTGGTAATGACTAGGTCTAGGATATTGTTGGCCCTGGTGGGGGTGTGGATACGTTGATCCAGGGCATTGGAGTTTATAAATTCCAGAAAGCGTTGAGCTAAGGAGTTGGTACATGAGTAGTTTTCCCAATTAATGGTGGGGTAGTTGAAATCGCCCATTATTAAGGTGTTTGGTTGAACCCTAATATTTTCCAGTACATCAAGAAAAGAGGAGTGGGAATCCTGGGGCATGGTGGGAGATCTGTAGCAAGCTACAGTTTGGATTGCAGTTTTGCCCAGAGTTAGTTGCACTTGGGTAACCTCAGATGCATTATGCTGAGCAACTAGCCTGGAGGTGTGGATATCCTTAATGAATATGGACACACCTCCGGCTTTGGTGTTTCGGTCCAGGTTACATGGCCGAAAAGTGTGGTATAAGTTATAGCCTGGTAGTGCAAGGGTTCTCTCTGGACCCTTGAACCAGGTCTCAGTCACTGCACAGATATCTATGTTTTCCATTTTAAGGAGTGCCTCAAGTGAGTTCATTTTGAGATTTAGACTTCTAGCATTGAGTAGCATTACCCTCAGTTTTTGCTTGCCTGTTCCTGTTACGGTGGTGAATTTGTCATTTGAACCTTGCCTAAAAAAGGCACTATAGGAGAGACAAGAGCCTTAGCCAGTATCCAGAATCCCAGGGGTGACAGGTGCAGGCCATCTGTGGCAAAGCATCGTGGTCTGTCGACCATGTCATCCCAAGCAGACAAATATTGGATCCCCTTAGAATGACACCAGAAGCTTAGCCAATTGTTGAAGTCAATCATTTTGTCCTTGTACTGCGGTATCATTCTGGGCGATGGCAGAATGCTACTCAGGGCTAGGGTCATACCTGCCTGGGCTACAAGATCGGAGAGCTCTTCCATGTCTCTTTTCATGTAGTCCAGGGAGGTACGTCTCAGGTCATTCACACCAACATGGGCAATGACAGAGTCATATTTGTACTTGTTGTGGAGTGACCTGAGTGTGTGGGTTATGTAGCGGATCCTGGAACCTGACAGGCAGCTGACAGTAACCTTCTCCTTGTTTAGCCTGGTGAGTGGGACATCTGTGTGCTTGACTATAGAGTTACCTATGACTAGTGTGTTGGGTACGTTGTTTTGTATGAATTTCATCTTTTTATTATCTTCATGCTGCTGGTGTGAATGTTGCATTTCACCTCAAATGACTGTAGGGGAGCTGTTAAATTCCATTTTTAATAATTAGAGAAATTTATTTTGGAGACATGCTAATGTCTATTTATGAGAATCTCACCTTTTTTCTGAAATTAGTACTTGAATCTGAGAAAACTGAGCACAGTGATTTAAAAATTCAACTCTCTTTTTGCAAAGTCAGTGAAGAAAAAAAGAAATGTAAAATGAAAAACAGTGTCTGTCTTCCTTCAGTATGAGTGATGACATCTTCAGAGGTAATTATAATAACAAGTAAGGAGGTATCAGGGGTCCTGCTCCTCCCTCCAAGAAAGCACTTGCCTCAGCAGATGTCTGTTCTTAAGTGATCTGGTCACTGTTGTATGCATTCACAACCACAATGTCGGCAATCTTTTAAGAGACTCTCTATTTACTTATACTTATCTGGTGACATATTAACTGTTCAGCAGTTGCTGTAAACCTGCTGAAATATGTTCGGAATTGTAATTAACCTAATGTTAATGTAATTTTTTAGTCTTAACTAAGAAATTATGTTTCAGTTTTGTGAGGGTTTTAGACAGGGATATGTTGTTCTGCCAAAGATTATCTAGGGGTTGTTATAAATAGCTTGTGTAAAACAACCCTTGACTTTTAATTGTAAAAACAACAGAAATGAAGCTGCAAATATAACCATACAGCACCCCTAATCTAACTTTTGCTTTGTGGAATTGTGTATCACCTATTTCTAGCTTTTAAATAAAAAATGAGTACTGTATTCAAGGTTGATGCTCATATAAGCTGCTGTTATGGTAATTCTAACTCTGTTGTAGTTCAGCAACTTATATTATGGATATGAGCATATTTTATGCAAGACCTAAACTCTGCAGCTAAAGAATGCTTTCTCTGAAATGCTAACTCTTTGACTTAAAGAAGAGTCAGGTTAGAATTCATGAATTCAGATTCAGAAAAAAAAAAAAAAGAATGCATGATTTCCTTGAATATAATATGACCCTGCTGGGGATGTTGACTAAATTAGCGAATAAATAGCTGAGAAGATTTTAACTTAAAAAAAATTTTTAAAGACGCAGCATCCAACAAATCCTTGATGAGAATTCCACCCCTCAGTAAATTGTAATTCCATGTTTGAAATTCATTGGTTTCATCTTTATTTAGCTGAAGAACAACATATCTGATTCATTTAACTGTGCTATGCCTTTAACTGTGCATTTAGAGCAAGCTACAGTCATCAAACTTCTACTTTAAAGTTAGAGGCGGCCAATAGTTTTTACCATCTTTGTATTAGGGTTGCCACTGTTGAGAATGGCAAATACTGCCAGAAAGCTGTACCTTTTACACCTCTGCTTGCAATTATCCATTTAGATAAAATAATATCCACGGTGTCCTTTGTCAACTGACATATAATGCTATTTACAGTTTTAGCAAATGATAAATAATTTCTTTAAATCAGCAGTTAAGCAAATATATAAACAGTTGGCAGATGTCAATATTATTTTATATCATTTTCAGCAATAAGTATAATTGTTGAAACTATTATGCCAGATATGTACAGATGTCTAAAAATATTATTATCTGATGAGGACATGATAAAGGATAAATACTGTTATACCCCACACCATCCACAAAGACAGTGACACCCTCAGCCTTTCGGATCCAGCTTTATTTATTATACATTTGCATCCAGCTTGTTATCATTTAATTCCATTCAACACTATCACATTTCAGTATATTTTATTCCATTTGTGCAATGATTTATCAACTTTATTAATACAATTCAGTCATTTAATTGTGTTTATAGACATTTTCACAGTATATTGCATTTGTCTCCAAGTAGTCCTCTTGAAAATAGCCACCTAGTGGTCTGAAGGTGCTTTTATGTGGCCACAGGCTTGTAACCCCTAAAAAACCCTTGTAGTCCCTCTCAGCTACCATGTGCGATTGGCCACCAATGTTCATCCTGCCAATTTGGATGCCCACCATTATGCCACTGCTGCCTGCCCTTGCCAGGGTGACATTCTCTTTCCTGGTCTGTGGCAAAGAAAGAGGAAGAGGACACCACCCCTTTTTCCTTCACAATATTTTCTGACCGCCACATATCAAACATTTGGGTTGACACTCTGTCTCCCATTCCACTGCTGGCATAAAATAATGTTAGTACAACAAAAAACAAGCATAGGAATGATGCATATGAAGGGGGATGGGTTACAGAGTGAATACATCAGTGAGTCACAAGGTCAAACAGGAAACAAGCATTGGAATGATGCATATGAAGGGGGATGGGTTACAGAATGAATACATCAGTGAGTCACAAGGTCAAACAGGAAACAAGCATAGGAATGATGCATATGAAGGGGGATGGGTTACAACATGAATACATCAGTGAGTCACAAGGTCAAACAGGAAACAAGCATAGGAATGATGCCTATGAAGGGGGATGGGTTACAGAATGAATACATCAGTGAGTCACAAGGTCAAACAGGAAACAAGCATAGGAATGATGCATATGAAGGGGGATGGGTTACAGAATGAATACATCAGTGAGTCACAAGGTCAAGCAGGAAACAAGCATAGGAATGATGCATATGAAGGGGGATGGGTTACAGAATGAATACATCAGTGAGTCACAAGGTCAAACAGGAAACAAGCATAGGAATGATGCATATGAAGGGGGATGGGTTACAGAATGAATACATCAGTGAGTCACAAGGTCAAACAGGAAACAAGCATAGGAATGATGCATATGAAGGGGGATGGGTTACAGAATGAATACATCAGTGAGTCACAAGGTCAAACAGGAAACAAGCATAGGAATGATGCATATGAAGGGGGATGGGTTACAGAATGAATACATCAGTGAGTCACAAGGTCAAACAGGAAACAAAAACAAAAAATCCAAGCTTGTTTGCATATACTCTACTTAAACTACAGAACACACTCTAAAACTAAGGCAAACAGCTATAAAATTTTAAAAACAAGCTCCCAAAGCATAGGAATTGAACCTGATGTTTGTTTAGACGAGATTACTCACCTGCAAGTTAATTATTCAGGAGTTACATCTTGAAACCTGGGCTCTAGTGGCTTAGTGTAAACCCTGCTCCGCGAGCACTCGCTTCGCTCGTGCTCGCTCCGCTCCCCACCCTGCCCCCTATTCCCACCCGCCCCCAGTACTTGTACTTTTATAACCTCAAACCACTCCCCCTACTGTCCACTAACTTCCTGTACCTCACTACTGCCCTCTAAGATCAAACGGAATATGACACCACCCAGGAAGCTTATCATACTAACTCTTTTTCCCCTCCTAATTGTCCCTTACCTAGCTACCCTATATGAAACCTGGTCTTACATAGGCTTCCACCACCCAGGCTACCAAACCAACCCTTCCCCCATAATTAACAACAGAGGCCATGACTCAACTCCCTACTCACCCTCCTTATTAGAACTTGAATGCTATGTAATTATCAAACCTACCAATATTAGGCCAAATGATAAACATTACTACAAACTTCTACTCAAAGCCCTCAAATTCTTTACCACTCTGAATCAGACTAGCCACAGATGGTGATATCCACCCCAACCCTGGCCATTCCCCTCCACTCAATTCTAATTCCACCCTATCCTCCCCTCCACTTCTCAATCTAAACTCTAGACCCTTTAACTCTCTTCTGACCTGTCATCTAAACATCAGAAGTGTAAACAATAAGATTCACAACCTACGTGCCCTTTTAGCTACTTGTTCCCCAGACCTACTATGTCTCACAGAAACCTGGCTTAAACCAAGTACGAAAGACACACAGATAATCCCACCAGGGTATGATATACTAAGAGCAGACCGAATAACTCAGAAGGTGGCGGTGTAGCCATACTCTACAAAAATACATTACAAATCTCCCTTGCCTCTCCACAACCCCACCTAACAAACAATGCCGAAATTCTACTTGTAAAACTTCAACCAAACAAACATAAAAGCATAAATATAGCATGTATTTATATCCCCCCAGGCAACAATAATAGCAAAACCTTAGAGGACTTTCTCCACTGGTTAACTCAAACTCACCCCCAGGAATCCATAGTGTTAGGTGACTTCAACATCAATTGGAATTCCTTCTCATCTAGCTCCCCATCTAGCAGCATAAATCTACATGGCTTTTCTCAGCTCATATCCACTCCTACCAGACTAGGTAAACCCCAAAACAAAGACAGCATCCTGGACTGGATCCTTACTAATAAAGATCCTGACCAGTACTCAGCAGGTACTCACCCAGAGGACATGAGTGATCACTTACTCACCTATGTTATCAAATTCAAGAAAATCACCCCCTTCTTACAACCATAAAAAATCAGGAACAATAATAAATTCAACGCCTCCATTTTTCAAACTGAACTTAAAGCCCACAACTGGACAATACTCAAGTCTCTTCCTCTTGAAGAGGCAGTTATCTACTTCAACACCACCTTCCTCAAGATTCTAGATTCCCATGCTCCAATACGGTCCATTAGAACTAAAACCAAAACCGCACCATGGCTCTCTAAGGAAACAAAATCCAAAATCCTATCTAGAAACAAGATGTGGGTCACATGGCGTACCTCTAAAGACCCACACTCCCACCAAACCTTCCGCAACTTAGTAATGAAACTAAAAGAATGATCTTAAATGATAAAAAACTTCTTCCTCCACCTCCAACACAAACACCTTAATAATCCACAAAAATTCTGGGCAGGCTTAAACAAGCTCCTGCACCCAGGCCAGGCAACCACCCCCACTCCAACAACTTGCAAACAACAGTGCCCTGTAAACATTGCTAACACATTCAATAGTTTCTTCACAGAAACTATACAATCCCTGGCCACACAATTCAAACAAACAACCAGCCCACTCCACTACCCATGCCAGCAGAATACTACAACTACATCAGATCATCTATTTACATTTGATCCAGTACCCATATCCTCTATAACATCTCTTCTTAAAAAACTAAAACCCACTAAGCTAGCAGCTGACCTTCTCCCAGCTGAGTTTCTGCAAAAAGCAGTTGAGGCCATTTCCTATCCCGTCTCCATAATCATAAACCGTACCTTGTCAGAAGCCTTCATCCCCTCCATGTGGAAAATGTCCCACATTATTCCTCTCCATAAAGGTGGTAGCTCACTAGAGCTAACCAACTACAGACCTATAGCTATACTCTCACCCCTGGCCAAAATTATGGAAAAGTGTGTCCACAAACAACTGATGGAACACATCACCAAAAATAAAATTTTAGCCAACTCCCAACATGGCTTCAGGCCAAATCACAGTACCACATCAGCCCTACTATCCTTTTCTAATACCATCAATAACTTCAGAAACAATAATAAACTATCATCTGCTCTTTTCTTAGACCTCTCCAAGGCCTTTGATATGGTGAACCACATTCAACTCCTCCATACATTAAAAAAACTATCACTCAGAAATTCCACGCTGAAATGGTTCCAATCCTACCTATCCAATAGGCAACAGGCTGTTCTATGGCAGGACAAATTATCCACATGCCTACCTGTTACACTTGGAGTTCCCCAAGGATCTATTCTTGGCCCTCTTCTCTTCACCATCTTTGTTAATGACCTGCCCACAATCACCCCCCATGCCACATGCATTCAATATGCAGATGATTCGACTATCATCAGCACTGCCTCCAACCTGGCAGACCTCACTGCTTAAACCCAAGACACCTTCAACCTAATAGAAAAATGGTTCTCAAGTCGTCAACTAGTTCTCAACCCCAACAAAACAAAACTACTTACTTTCTCACCCACTAACAAGACTCTTCCCCCCACCTTCTCTATTACATCCTCCAATGGAATCACTATATCACCAGAAGCTCACACAAAGCTATTAGGTGTTACCATTGATAACTCCCTTAAATTTGACACCCATTTCAATCTAACCATCAAAACCGTCAATAAAAAGCTTGGCTCTCTCTATAAAGTAAAACACTTTTTCACTCCTCACGCTAAAATTACAATTGCCAGCACACACCTACTATCAACTCTTTTCTATGCCTCCCCCCTTTTTACAAACCTAAACAAGACAACCCTTAACAAACTTGCTTCTTGTTACAATCACATAGCTGGATTTGCCACAAATTCCACCTTTAGAACGCACCACTGCACTAACTTGAAGCAACTAGGGTGGTTAGAGTTTTCCAGCCAACTCCATTTCAACCAACTCAAAACGGCTCACCAGATACTGTATCACCCAGAGAAAACACCAGCTCTGAAAAACATCATTCACCCCTATATTAACCTGCAATCTTTATGCTCCTCCAATAAGATCTTAGCTCAAACTACCAAAGCCAATAATTCTGCTGGGGATTCTCTATTCTCAAACTTTGTAGGTAAAATGTGGAACTCCCTACCGACCATGCTCACCTCAGAACCTTCACTCCTACAATTCAAAAAAAGCTTAAACCCCATCTCAATACTCTCTGGCAATGTCCCTGTTCCAAACCTGATTAACCACTATCATTTACCCTTCTCTTACCTCACTATCCTTAACCGCTTTTTAACAAGGCGCCACGCCTTTGTAACTGACCTATGTTTTTTTTCTATATGCTGCTGTTATTTTTTTCCAAAGATGTGATGTATCTTTATATTGTATTTAGAACTCAACTATCTTCCTTTTTTGCATTAACAATGTTCATATGTCTGTTATGTACCTGGAGCTTTTCTCCCCGGGCCTCCGCTGAAAATGGACATGTATCCAGTCGGACTCTCCCGGTTAACAAATGTAAAATAAATAAATAAATAAATAAAGCATAGGAATGATGCATATGAAGGGGGATGGGTTACAGAAGGAATACATCAGTGAGTCACAAGGTCAAACAGGAAACAAGCATAGGAATTATGCATATGAAGGGGGATGGGTTACAGAATGAATACATCAGTGAGTCACAAGGTTAAACAGGAAGAAGGCCGTGGAATAAAAAGATGGTTTAGATATGAAGGAGGGGAGAGTTGATAAACAATGATAAATGGTCAATATGTTAATCTCCTTATCTGTGTAGAGATACCAGATTTGGGGGACTGCATGAGCCATGTGAATAAGCATTTTGTCTCTCACTCCACTGTAAACAAGCACTGGAAATAAAAAACAGGTCACTGAAAATGACACATAAGAAGGGGGCAGGGAATAGAAATAATGCAGTGTAGAAAGTAAAAAAAAAGGCGGTGGAATAAAAAGACATTTATACCTGCAGGAAGGGGCAGGTGCTGTGTATTGTTAAATGCTCAGTAAGTTAAGAAAACAAACACTGAATAAAGAAAGGCAGTGCTTCCTTAAAAGATGCTAACACATGATTAGAAAAGCATATGGAAAGAATTAAAGTAAGATGAACTTTGTTAAGTAGCACATGGACACAAAAAACTAGTAAAGTGTATAGGCTGAGAAGCAAATAAATAAACAGACAAAAGGGAACTTGACAAAGGAAGGATGACAAAATGAGTGTAGTGAGATATAAACACAGACACTGGGGGTGGGGATATCTATAGCCCAATTATTAAAATGGAGGTGGATAAAAAATAGGAGTTAGAAAAAAGGGCAATTGAAACTGAGTGATGGGAATGTGAAGCTTCACATACCACTGCATTTATTTACATAAAGGTTTATGATGAGAAAAGAGGAAACTGGTATAAGATGCAACAGATCATAGAAACAGAAGCGAGAGTGGAAGATAGAAATGTCGTACTTGAAAGTTATATGGGTGAAAGTGATGAATGCATTAATATTTATTGCTGTAGAGTAAAAGGATGGTCAAGCTGTAAGTGGGAAAAAGAGAAAAGAGAGACAGGATGAGCAAGCGAAAGGAGAAATGTATGTCCTGTGTGGACAGGAGCACAACAGAGCATAAATACATGGTGGGGGACCATGCAATAAGCAATGACAGAGTACAAGATAGGGGAAAATCAGAGACAAATCTGGAGAGGCATTGGGTACTACCAGTGTACCTGGTCAAAAGAGATGAAAAAGAATGTTTTACCCAGTGTTAAAATAAGTGCTGGAGGAGGCAAGGCAGATGACAGGAAAGTGATGGGATGAAAAGAGGATATTAAGAGAAGAAATACAGGGGCAACTGAAAGAGAGAGAAAGAAGTACAGATAAAGAGACTTGGAGAATATGCTGGAAAAGTTAACAGAAATACAAAAATAATGGACACGAGGGAACCAGCACAGGAAAAAGAGAGAGAAGGGTAGTTAGGAAGATAACTCAAAAATGAAAAGATGATAGGAGTTTGGGGAAGAAGATAGCAAAAAAAAGACTATACTTCAGCAAGAAGCCTAGAGCATCTTCTGGAGATATAGGAAATTAGAGAGAGAGATATAAATAGGGCCTGGAGCTCCTGATAAAGGAAGGGATGCCATCGAGTGGAGAATTAACAAGATTTTTTTTTACTTTTAGGATATGAGAACAAAATCCTAGAAGGAAAAATGGAGATAGCAGGCTTGGTAATAACTTAAAGAGAGAAACTGATAACAAGAAAATGGAGAAAACATGAACAGCAAAAGGGGAGGAAGTTAAACAAATGATGGCTAAAATAGCAGGAGAAGAAAGGAATGAAGCAGGGGGAATGTGGGGGGGGGTAAACATTACTGGAGTAAATGGCAAATATGGGAGTAGATGAGCAAAACCCAGAGAAGGGAAGATGAGAAAGGAAGAACAGTAAGTCAGAAATGAAAGAGGATAATGTGGGTGAAAGCAGGAAAATTGAATTCTAAAAGTTTTATCAAGAAAGAAAGAAAGAAAGAAAAAAAGACAACAAAGGATTCACTATAAATACATAGAAGGAGAGAAGAAAAGGGGGGATTAGAAATGAGCTAAGTAGAATGAGAGGGGAAGGACAGGGATGTTATTTTTTGTTCTATTTTTTCTATTGTTTAATTATTTTGTTGTTCTGCGATACATATAAGTGCAAATGAAGAGCGTATTACATTTTACTGATAGGAAAGGGTTAACTTGTAAGAAATAATAGAAAAGGGTAAAATGCACTCTTAAATGTTCGTTTTTAAAGGAATGAACAGCAACCTCAGAAGATATAAAACAAGTTATTATAAATCTCTGAAACTCTCAGGGCTGGGTCATGCCTGATGTTTAAGTCATAGGTTCATAGCTTCAAACTAGGTTAACAACTACCAGAGTCTTTACAAGCCTAACTGTGCAAACCAAACCAGTTCTTTGGATGCCTACATGGTGAGGTAGCTAAGGGTTATGTGGCAGAGACATGTTAGCTGGGGCTTAATTTACATACTGTCGACCTCTGTCCATCAGAGATGTGGGGGCCATGCCAGGGATAAATTTGCAATTTCCCATCCAGTGATCAGATCAAAGTTTCTTTTGAACAGGGTCAGAGATGAACTCTGCTTCATGCAGATGGGGAGCTTATTCCATGATGTGGGGATATTTGACACACATATTGGTCCCTCCAGCAGGTTCGGTTTATTTCACAACATACAGATCCTTGAATAAAATGTTTCTGATGCTGTTTATTTTGCAGATACACAAGAGATCTCTCAGAGCCAGACCTGAGGATGCTTTATATGTAATGCATAGATCGTCTTTCAGTAACCTGTAGGAGACTTAGTACAGAGATAGGGCCTTAAGGCAATCTGTGTAGGAGACAGAATTCATACCCTGGATTCTCCTGATGAGGAACCTTTGAGGGTGCTCAAACTATTGCAACTGCCTGGCTAGATATATGCCAAAGGAGGCATTCTACTCAATGATAGGTCTTATATGGGCTGAGTAGAGTGCTACTTTAACTTCCTTGGACCTGGATGTCATATTCTTGCTTATGAGTTGGATGACATAGAATGATTTGTTACTATATTGGCTACATGTTGGTCGAACACCAGACTACTGTCTACCCATGTTCCTAGATCCTTAACTATCAGATCAACTCTTAAAGAGTGTTTTATCAATGAAATAATTAGCTTTGGAGGATACCTTCACAAATAGCACTATAATGCATTTATTTGCATTGAGTTTTAATCTGGGGCTTTTGCTCCAGTTGTTTCTTTGTGTTAGACTTTCATGTAAGATGTTGGTGTCATGAAGGGATTTATGATGGCTCCCAATTTACAGTCATCTGCAAACCTGGACTGCCAGAGGCCCTTGATATTAGACTTGACTTCTGAGAAGCA